>NC_056565.1:40940993-40955993 GCF_013358625.1 Macadamia integrifolia
ATGCACCGACAACATTCATGGATTTAATGAATCGAGTATTTCACGATGTCCTCGATAAATGGGTAATTATTTTTATTGATGACATCTTGATCTACTCCAAGACAGAAGAGGAGCACACTCAACATTTGAGAATGGTGTTACAGAGGTTGAGAGAACAACAATTGTTTACCAAATATAGCAAATGTGAATTCTGGCTTGAGCAAGTTTGATTCCTGGGGCACGTAGTGTCTAAGGCTAGAATCAAGGTGGATCCTGATAAGGTGAAAGCAGTAGTAGAGTGGGAAAGCCCTAAAAATGTCACTGAAATTAGAAGCTTCTTGGGTTTGGCTGGATACTACCGGCGCTTCATTGAGAATTTTGCTCGGATCTCAGCACCAATGACTAAGTTGACAAAAAAGGGTGTGAAGTTTGACTGGGTAGAGGAATGCGAGACGAGTTTTCAGGAGTTGAAGAAGAGGTTGGTGTCAGCCCCTGTGTTGACCATCTCTGAAGCCACAGGTGGAATGAGAGTCTACACTGATGCTTCCAAAGTTGGGTTGGGTTGTGTTCTCATGCAACGCGAAAAGGTGATAGCGTATGCTTCCCGACAACTAAAAGAGTATGAGAAGAACTACCCCACTCCTGACTTGGAACTAGCCACAGTCATTTTTGCCCTTAAGATTTGGCGACATTACTTGTATGGGGAGAAGTGCGAGATATACAGTGATCACAAAAGCCTTAAGTATTTTTTCACCCAGAAGGATTTGAACATGAGGCAGAGGAGATGGCTTGAGCTCATGAAGGATTATGACTGCAACATTCAGTATCATCCCGACAAGGCTAATGTAGTGGCAGATGTGTTGAGTCGGAAGGCACAGACTGTGTCACTCTCATACTTAGCAGTCATCCCACCACTTGTACAAGAGGCAACGCTAATGGATGAAGCTCTCTTATATGAAGGAGCAACCTTAGAGTTTGAACGTCAACCAGTAAACCTTAAATGGTTGACTTTATCCTTGGCGGCTCTACAGGTGCATCCGACTATTAGGCAAAAGGTAATAATGAAACAACCTTTGGATCCTGAATTGCAGCGGATCAGAGTTAAGTTCAAGATCGAACAATGAACGACCCAGATTTTGTTTTAGCCAGTGATGGAGCATTGATGTTTTGAGGCAGATTGTGTGTACCCGATGATTTGGATATACAAGATAAGATAGTGTGAGAAACACATAGCTCCGAGTACTCACTTCACCTAGGAAGTATAAAGATGTATAAAGACCTCAAACAAAATTACTGGTGGCCAAGCATGAAAGTCACAATAGCTCTATATGTTGCGACTTGTCTTACATGCCAGAAAGTAAAAGCTGAGAGGCATCAACCTTATGGTACTCTTCAGCCACTCCTAGTACCAGACTGGAAGTGGGATAGGATTACAATGGATTTCATCACTGGACTACCATGTACACCTAAGGGGATGGACGCGATATGGGTGATCGTTGATCGGCTTACTAAGACTGCTCAGTTCATTCCCATCAAGACCAAGTTCTCTATGGCCAAATTAGCACAACTTTATATGGACAACATAGTGCGCTTACATGGAGTGCCAGTGAGCATTGTGTCAGATAGGGACCCAAGATTCACTTCCAGATTTTGGAAAAGCTTCCAGGATGCCTTAGGATCACAGTTGAATTTGAGTACTGCTTTTCACCCACAGACTGATGGTCAGTCGGAGCGAACCATATAGATATTAGAAGACATGCTCAGGGCATGTGCGATGGAAATGTGTGGTAGTTGGGAAGAATATATACCCCTTATGGAGTTTGCCTATAACAACAGTTACCAAGCTACAATTGGGATTCCTTCGTATGAGGCATTGTACGGTAGGAAGTGTAGGACTCCTCTGTATTGGGATGAGGTAGGCGAACGCCGAATGTTAGGACCTGAAATGATACAGATGACTTGTGACAAGGTCGATTTTATTCGAGAAAGGATTAAAGTAGCTCAGTCTCGTCAAAAGAGCTATGCAGACAACCGCAGGAAAGACATTGAATTTTAGCCAAGAGAAAAGGTGTTTCTCAAGATCTCTCCTACTAAAGGGTTGCAAAGATTTCACAAAAAGGGGAAGTTGAGCCCAAGATACATTGGCCCATTTGAGATCTTAGCCCGGGTTGGCTCAGTAGCCTACATGCTTGCTCTGCCACCTTCACTCGGGGATGTTCATAACGTATTTCATGTATCCATGCTGAAGCGATACGTCCATGATCCATCCCTTGTATTACCCGTAAAACCAGAATATCTAGAAGCTGATATGACCTATACAGAGCAGCCAGCTGAAATTTTAGACCGAAAGGTGAAAACCCTTCGCAACCACTCCATTTCCTACGTAAAGGTGCGATGGGCAAATCATTCACTTGAAGAAGCATCTAGGGAGAAAGAGGATGAAATCCAAGCCAAGTACCCTCATCTTTTCGAACAACCAGGTACGCCAATTTTGAGGACAAAATTTTTAGGAAGGGGGGGTAAATGTAATACCCTACTTCTTAAACCCGGTCTGATTACACGGTTGACCCGGTTTAACCATGCAAGACCCAAATAGGAGAGGGTTAAAGTGGGTTCCTTATGGACCATGATGGCAAGGGTGACTTTGAACACCGACTGGCCAGACAAGTCCGAGTCAGTACCAGAGGAGACGGGTGTACCCAAGCCGTGTACATGCACATATCATAACGCCATGTACGGATAAAGCAGGTACGTAGCCGTATCATAAAGCGTATACGTATATTATATCTTATGCCGAGAGTGAGATTCGTGCCGAGAGTCGAATTCCATCAAAATCCCACTTGGTGACCAATTTTTGACCCTCAGGTGGGTGGTCACAGGTGGGCGCATCCGCCCACCTGAGTGACCCACCCATGAGGTTACAAGATGCTTTAAAAAATATATATATAGCTATCATTATGTTTTTCCTGTTTCTCATTTATGACACTCGAGCGTTTGGTGAGAAGATTTAAGAGGAGAGAGAAAAGAAGAGAGGAAAGAGAACGAAGAAGAAAGGGGAAGGAAGAGGAAGAAGGAATGGATTTAAGCGGCGCCAAGGCTTGATCTTCCCATTTCGATGCCAGAAAAGTGATCTCCAACCCGAGATCTACGTTTAGAGGTGAGCAAAGGCTATATTCCCTAAACTTTCACCGTACCCAAGTAAAACCATTGATTTGGGTAGTGTTTCTTGAGGTCTTGTAAATCCCCCTTGAGATAATGAATCTAAGGTTTAATAGATGGTCTATGTGTTGATTTTGAAGGATTTGAAGAAGTGTTTACAAGGTTGGAGGAGCATTGGTGATTTGAAGTGATTTGGGGTTTTAAAGGAGTTCTTGAGCAAAGAAGGTAAGTTGGCTTTCCATTCCTTAAATCTAACCTAGATCTAGGTTAAAACCATCTTATGAGACTTTGAATGTGTGGAGAATGGTTTAGGAAAAGCCCCATTTGCTTCCCCAAAGGTTGGGGAAGGTTTTGGGGAAAAACGACATTTTTTTGCCAAGACCGATGGGCCAACTTGTAGGCCAAATGGCCCGCCTGAGAGGGCAGACCCTCGAGGCCAGTCGGTGGGCCCTACCGGTGGGCCGACCGGTGGGGTAACCTGACCACCGGTCATGGCCGGTGGGTCAGGACCGGTGGGTCGACCTACCCTCTGGTCATGACTAGTGGGTCATGACAGGTGGGCTGTTTGACCCACCCGTGAGGCTCCCAACGTGATTTTTACGTCCGAATGGACCCAAAACAGACGTACGACCTTCTTTTAGGATTCTAAACATGATTTTGTCACCAAATCGTGTTAATTTTGATCCCAAAATGGTGAAATACTAACCCCATTCACTTATGTTAGGTTCACCAACACGTACGCTTCTCGCACCGGATCTCACCCGTACCAGGCGTGAGTCTTTGTACACTACAGGTAAGTGGGGAGAGGACGTTTGGCCTTGTTTCAAGGCTTGTTGGGTATTCATCTAATTATACCTAGACTAGCCAATGTCATCATGCAAATGCTATGTAGCTTAGCCATCTTCATATTTTATGCCATGTGTGTTGTGTTCATTTCTCAATGCCAAATGATGATATGCTTATGTGATGAATGTTGACATCATTGTGCATGATGCATTAATAGACTAGATACCGTTGTCAGCTTGGACACGAGTGCATTGGTGGCCCGTGGAATGGGACGTGGTGGCACTATATAATCGTACTATATCATATAGGAGCATGCGGTTTACGATTATCATCTTCCCGTGCTACGACCCTTCCCAATAGGGGTTAAGATGTTGGGTTACCATTTGGGGGGAAGCAGTGGTCGCGGTTTTTGGGTCACTGTGGTGGTTAGACATACGCCCGGTTGGTCATTAGGACAGTCGGCAACCTCGGTGGCATATTCAAGAGGGACAATCGTACTGCTTTTAAATTGTTGGAGTCAGCACCTTTAATTTCTGTCATTTACTTTATGTTGAGAGCCGATGGTCGGCATGTTTTACTTTTTCGAGTACTCACGGTGGGCCTTCTCCAACAGCCCGATGGACGTATCGCGGGATGGAGTTCGCAGCTCGTACCCGGAGTATACGCGCACTGTGGTTGTAGTAGAACTAAACCAAAGACTTAGTAATGTTGTTTAGGTGGATGTGATTAAAAATGAATTGCATAGCATATAGTGCATATGGTTGTGATTTGTTGTGTGGACTGCTGTGTGGTCCTTATTTTCACTTACTGAGCTAGTGAGCTCATCCCACGTGTGCAGCTCTTTTAGATGATTTTGCAAGTCATCAACCTGAAGAGCACGGGTCGGGCCCCACAGTTGAATTCCCTGAAGAGGATTGGTGGGTCCCCGAGGAATTAGAGCATGGCACGGATTGCTCGTGCATGGGCTGTGCTGCAGGACCGCAGTTTTGATATCGAGCTAAGCTTTACTGTTGATACCGAGCTGAGCTTTACTTTTGATACCGAGCTGAGCTTTACCTTTTGATACTGACCTGAGCTTTACTTTTTGATATCGAGCTGAGCTCTACTTTTGATACCGAGTTGAGCTGTACCCTTTATGTTTTTGATGATCCCTTTTGTGTACTTGATATGTAAATTGTATTCTTTTGTGTAAATATCATGCCTGCGGGCCCACATGTA
This sequence comes from Macadamia integrifolia, assembly GCF_013358625.1. Taxonomy (NCBI): domain Eukaryota; kingdom Viridiplantae; phylum Streptophyta; class Magnoliopsida; order Proteales; family Proteaceae; genus Macadamia; species Macadamia integrifolia. The sequence continues at coordinate 40,946,136 of NC_056565.1, forward strand.
CTTAACTATGTATTACAATTTGGGTATCAAGTATAATGGAAATATTTACAGGTAAATTAAGTCTTCCGCTGAACTGATGAAAACTTTCTTAGTTGTGTGTATGCTGTGGTTGGATACTGTATCAGATGATCCTGGCAGGTTTGGGTTAACCAATGTTAACCCGGTAACTGGCCCATTTCTATGTGAACGGGGTGTGACCCAGGAGCATGTAAGCTTCATGCTTCACTCTATTATGAGTCTTTTCATTTTTTTTTTCCTTAGATTGAACTTGCACAATGAGAATTGGGATTTTTTTCTATCATTCTTTACTTGCCATGCTTTATATGCCCTTTCTATCACATTACTGTTTTGCCATAATCTCTGTCTTGTCACTGGCCAGGCATTTCATTCATAGACTTTTTATCATTCCTCGCTTGTCACATTTTCTGTTTTGCGAGAATTGGGTTTTGGGGCTTCCTCTTACTGCTCACCCATCTATTTATTCCCTTTGTTATTCCTTTTTTCCTTACTCACCCTTCTTTCCTCTTTTCTTGTCAGGATGTCTTCTCGCAAGGGCAAGGAACCCGCATCCTCTTCTACTCGGCGTAAGACCACCGCTTTCAAATGGAAGAGTGCGGGGACTAGTTCTCCAACCCCCCACACAGGGTGACCCAGACCTGCCCCTATTGATCCTTCCGACTATGACGAGGAACTCTTACGCTATTTAGAGGCAGTAACCAACTGGCAAGCCTTCCTGAAGAGGTCTGTAATGATGGAGAAGACTGTGGTAGTTGACAACTTCCACAAGGTTCCACTTCAGGAGAGGTTCACCGCATTGGGTTGGCAGTCTATCCTCCACATAGACCGTCCGTGCTACGAGTAGCTGGTTCGTAGATTCTACTGTAACCTGGAGGTTTCCTACCAGTATGGAGAGTATGCGATAATTAGTATGGTGAAGGGGGTGGACATTCAGCTGACTGTGGACACCCTGGCTAGTATTTTGGGTATTTCTTCAACTGGGCACCGTTTCTACAGTCCTCCCAGGAGTAAGCCCATGGGCCCGTTCATGAGTTCGGAGACACCAGACCACATTTATGAGACCATCTGTGGCAGCAGGGAGCGTCTAAATTCTGAGACATCATTTTTCCCAGAGGTTCGTGTGTTTGCCCGTTTGGTCTAGTTCAACTTGCTCCCTAGAGGAGGTCACCGGAACTAGGTGGGCTTCATGGCGGCCTTCTTAGCCTTTTGCATTTATAAGGCTTTAGAGGGGGGTGACGAGCACTTGTGCTTGCCTTACGCCATCCTCAAGACCATGGAGCACCATACTTCTCACCCCGAGGATGGAGGATTTCCATATGGCAAGATCCTCACCAGGATTTTTGAGTTCTTTGGGGTGGACCTGAGTGGTGAGGAGGGGAAGATGACAATAGATAAGTTTGACAGGGGGAATCTATTGAGGATGGGTCTCCACACTCTTATGGATGTACCTCAAAGAGCAAGAGCTCAAAGAGGTAGGGATAGGAGGGCTGCCCCTAGGGAGGATTTTCCCATGGAGGAGGAGTCTAGTGAGGAGGATGAGGACTATGTTCCTCAGGGTGGGGAGGATGATTTTGTGGATGAGGACTTCCTTGAGGAGGTGCCTCATGAGTCGAGAGGTGCTGATCCTGGCTTGACTAGAGCTGCAGGCCCACAGCATAGAGCCCCACCACATGAGAGTGGTGAATATGATTTTGAGGGCATGATGTCTACTATGAGGGCTTTGAAGGACGGGCAAGATCAGCTGTTAAGAAGACTAGATGAGACTGCTTCTAGGGAGGAATGCATCCTGGAGAGGCAGGCTACTTTGGAGAATTCCTTTCTCAGATTGGGCCAGGACTTGGATACAATGGCCAATACCATTTCAGCAGATTTTGGCCGACTTCGGAGGGATGTACAGCTAGTGAACTCGAGGTTTGACTACTACGACCGTCGACTCAACATTAACTCTAGACCTCAGGTGAATGGAGTAGTAGTATTGGACGATGATGATGACGATGATCAGTGAGGACTTAGCTCGTCCACACCAGTTTCTCACCTGTTTCATGTTGTTGATCTTATTGTATTTTTCTTTCTTTTCTCATTCTTTGTACTTTCTCTGTAATTGGACTTATTTATGGGGTGATGTGTTTTGATGGTGGTTTGTGGTGAATTTGTATGTTTGAATACTTGTGTAGTTTAGTTGTGGTGTCTTTTGTTAATTTTGATCATTGATATTTATATATATGTTGTTTATCAGGTGTTTGTGTGGAAAATTTTTGGAAATCTCGTTTTGTGCCGTTATGCTATCGAAATTTCGTTAAACTCATACTCGATGGGTTATGACATCAATTAATTAATCTTTCATTTTCTCTCATGCATGCCATGAATGCAATAACTAAATGCAACCATTTTTATTACTTTCTTCCTTTGGCTTTTAACTCTTTAAAGTTTTTTTTTTTTTTTACATTAACCCAATCCCATTTCCTATTATAGATTCTATGGGGTCTAACGGTATGCTGTGAGTGGAATAGAGCATCACCCTCTGATACCACCGTTGTCACACCCTGTTCACATAGAACCGGGCCAGCAGGCATGATATTTATATTTAATTTACCTATAAATATTCCCATTATACTTGATACCCAAATTGTAATACATAGTTAAGTACATAGATATTTACATAAAAGAATACAATTTACATATCAAGTATACAAAAAGGATCATCAAAAACACAAAGGGTACAGCTCAACTCGGTATCAAAAGTAGAGCTCAGCTCGATATCAAAAAGTAAAGCTCAGCTCGGTATCAAAAGGTAAAGCTCAGCTCGGTATCAAATGTAAAGCTCAACTCGGTATCAACAGTAAAGCTCAGCTCGGTATCAAAACTGCGGTCCCACAACACATCCCTCGCACGAGCAATCTGTGCCATGCTCTAATTCCTCGGGGACCCACCAATCCTCTTCAGGGAATTCAACTGTGGGGCCTGACCCATGCTCTTCAGGTTGATGACCTGCAAAATCATCTAAAAGAGGTGCACACGTGGGATGAGCTCACTAGCTCAGTAAGTGAAAAGAAGGACCACACAGCAGTCCACACAACAAATCACAACCATATGCACTCTATGCTATGCAATTCATTTTTAATCATATCCACATAAACAACATTACTAAGTCTTTAATTTAGTGCTACTACAACCACAGTGCGCGTACACTCCGGGTACGAGCCACGAACTCCATCCCGCGATACTCCCATAGGGCTGTCGGAGAATGCCCACCGTGAGTACTCGAAAAAGTAAAACATGCCAACCATCAGCTCACAACATAAAGTAAATGACAGAAATTAAAGGTGCTAACTCTAACAATTTAAAAGCAGTATGATTGGCCATCTTGAATATACCACCGAGGTTGCCGACTGTCCTAATGACCAACCGGGCGTATGTCCAACCACCACAGTGACTTGACAACCGCGACAACTGCTTCCCCCCAAATGGTAACCCAACACCTCAACCCCTGTTGGGAAGGGTCGTAGCACGGGAAGATGATAATCCTAAACCGCATGCTTCTATATGACATAGTACGATTGCATAGTGCCACCGCGTCCCATTCCACGGGCCACCAATGCACTCGTGTCCAAGCCGACTATGACATCTAGTCTATTAATGCATCATGCACAATGATGTCAACATTCATCACATAAGCATATCATCATTTGGCATTGAGAAATGAACACAGCACACATGGCATAAAATATGAAGATGGCTAAGCTACATAGCATTTTGCATGATGACATGGCTAGTCTAGATACAATTAGATGAATACCCAACAAGCCTTGAAATAAGGCCAAACGTCCTCTCCCCACTTACCTGTAGTGTACAAAGACTCACGCCTGGTACGGGTGAGATCCGGTGCGAGAAGCGTAAGATTTGGTGAACCTATCATAAGTGAATGGGGTTAGCATTTCACCACTTTAGGATCAAAACTAACAAGATTTGGTGACAAAATCATGTTTAGAATCCTAAAAGAAGGTCGCACGTCCGTTTTGGGTCCATTCGGACGTAAAAATCACGTTGGGAGCCTCACGGGTGGGTCAGACAGCCCACCTGTCACGACCCACCAGTCATGACCGGCGGGTAGGTCGACCCATCGGTCCTGACCCACTGGTCATGATCGGCAGGCAGGTTGGCCCACCGGTTGTTCCACCGGTAGGGCCCACCGATTGGCCTGAGGGTTTGTCCTCTTAGGCGGGTGCCCTCAGGCGGGCCATTTGGCCCACCGGTTGGCCCATCGGTCTTGGCGGAAAAATGCCATTCTTCCCCAAAACCTTTCCCAACCTTTGGGGAAGCAAATGGGGCTTTTCCAAACCCATTCTCCACACATTCAAAGTCTCATAAGATGGTTCTAACCTAGATCTAGGTTATATTTAAGGAATGGAAAGCCATCTTACCTTCTTTGCTCAAGAACTCCTTCAAAACCCTAAATCACTTCAAATCACCAATGCTCCTCCAACCTTGTAAACACTTTTTCAAATCCTTCAAAATCAACACATAGACCATCTATTAAACCTTAGATTCATCATCTCAAGGGGGATTTATAAGACCTCAAGAAACACTACCCAAATCAATGGTTTTACTTTGGTATGGTGAAAGTTTAGGGAATATAGCCTTTGCTCACCTCTAAACATAGATCTCGGGTTGGAGATCACTTTTCTGGTGTCGGAATGGGAAGATCAAGCCTTGGCACTGCTTAAATCCATTCCTTCTTCCTCTTCCTTCCCCTTTCTTCTTCATTCTCTTTCCTCTCTTCTTTTCTCTCTCCTCTTAAATCTTCTCACCAAACGCTCGAGTGTCATAAATGAGAAAAAGGAAAAACATAATGATAGCTATTTATATTTTTTTAAAAGCATCTTGTAACCTCATGGGTGGGTCACTTAGGTGGGTGGATGCGCCCACCTGTGACTGCCCACCTGAGGGTCAAAAATTAGTCACCAATTGGGATTTTGATGGAATTCGACTCTCGGCACGAATCTCACTCTCGGCATAAGATATAATATACGTATGCACTTTAAGATACGGCTATGTACCTGCTTTATCCATACATGGCCTTATGATATGTGCATGTACACGGCTTGGGTACACCGGTCTCCTCTGTACTGACTCAGACTTGTCTGGCCAGTCGGTGTTCAAAGTCACCCTTGCCATCATGGTCCATAAGGAACCCACCTTAACCCTCTCTGATTCAGGTACTGCATGGTTAAACCGAGTCAACTATGTAATCAGACCGGGTTTAAGAAGTAAGGTATTACACATAGCGCATCTGTCCCGATGGTCAACTCCTCTGCCGCACACTGTTGCCTACCATTGTGTGCTACTGGGCATGCATGGCTGCCTGCCTTGTGCTGCCATGCCCCCACTTCTGCAGCCATATGTTCCTGTCGACACACAGCATGCCCAACGATGGCATGGTGTGTGAAAACAGGTACATAATGCATCCATCCCGATGGTCAACCCCTCTACCACACACCGTTGCCTGCCATTGTGTGCTACTGGGCATGCATGGCTACCTGCCTTGTGCTGCTGTGCCCCCACATCTGCTTCCACATTCACCCGTCATTGCACAACATACCCAAGAGAGGCATGGCATGTGTAAAACACCTGCATATTACATTGGTTTCAAAGATTTGGCCCTTGGTGTCCATTGTGGCCTGACACGGCGTGCTGCTTAGCCTGCATAGCTACCCACCTTATACTGTGATGCCTCGATAGCTGCTGTCACCTACGCTTGTAGCTGCACAAAAAGCCTAACAAAGGCTTGGCATGTGAAAACAAGTACATGGCTCGTTTGTCTCGATGGTTAGCCTCTCTATCACACACCACTGCCTGCAACCGTATGCTGCTAGGTTCTCATAGCTCCCTGCCTTGTGCTCCCATGCCACCACAGTTGCTGCCACATGTGCCCATAGCCACACAGCATATCCAAGAGAGGCATGGCATTTGAAAACAAGTAAATGGCCAATGCATCCCAATGTTCAACCCCTCTGTCGCACACTGTTGCTTGCCACCATGTGCTGCTGGGAGTGCAAGGGTGCCTGCTTTGTGCTTTCGTGCCCCCACAGCTACTGTCACATATGCCTGTAGCCACACAGCATGCCCAAGATAGGCTTGGCATGTGAAAATCACCAATAAGGCATGTTGGTTTCGATGACTATGCCTCTGATGTGCACAGTGGCCTGCCATGGCATGCTGCTGGGCGTGCATGGCTACCTACAATGTGGTGTTGGGCATGCATAGTTGGCAGCCATGTGTTGCCAAGCCCGCATACTGCTGCCATATATACCGATAGCCACATAGCATGCCCAAGAGTTATATGGCATGTGAAGAACATCTACATGGCATGATGCCCCGGATGATTAGCCCCTTGTTTTGCTCCTTGGCCAGCCAATGCATGCCGGTGGGTGTGTATGGCGGCCTGCACTGTGCACCTACACCCTCACTGCAGCCTACTACCACTTTTGCTAGTTTTTGTACAGCATGCCCAAGAGATTTATGGCATGTGAAAAATGTGGAAATGACGCTTTGGCCCCGTTGATTAATCCCATCTAGGCACCGTGGCAGTTTGACATGCCTGGCTTCCTGCCATGTGCAGTTGTGCTAGTGCCACTTTTTACAAGCGTGGCCACAGTCATGCATTTCCACCCCTCTGTGCTCTGTGGCTTGTCATCATATGCAGGTCATGGTGCAAGGGGTGGGCTGTTGTCTACATTGACATGCCCAATGAAGGGGTTTCACGGAATCATTGGCCAAGTCAATGTGCACAACAAATATTTGGTTGGTCCCTCCCCCCATCCCACTATTTTTTTTAAGCTGCATTATCGTGGGTTTGTTGCTTGCAAGGGTTTTTTCATGCTCGGTTTTGTGGCCTATGCTATTTGGAGAAGTGCATTTCTATGTCGCGCCTAGGTGCGGAGATGTTTGCATGCCTTCTGCCGCAAGTGTTATTATACGACATTAACGTGGGTCTCTGGAGAATATAGGTTGCGAAGCTTGCAGGTGGAGATAGATCATGAGTCCCTCCCCCCTCCTTGCTTTTTAAAAAAATTCCATTCTCGTGGGTATGTTGCATGTAAGAGTTCTCTTATGCTTGGTTTTGTGGCCTATGCTATTTGGAGGAATGCATTTCTAAGTCGCACCCAGGTGCGGAGGTGTTTGCATGCCTCCTGCCACAAGTGTTATAATGCGACATTAATGTGGGTTTCTAGAGAACATAGGTTTACAAGCTTGCAAGTGGAGACAGATCATGAGTCCCTCCCACTCCCCCTGCCCTTTGTTTTTAAAAATAAAATTGCATTCTTGTGGGTTTGTTGCTTGCAAGAGTTTTCTCATGCTCTGTTTTGTGGCCTTATGGTATTTGGAGAAATGCATTTCTAAGTCATGCCTAGGTGCAGAGGTGTTTGCATGCCTCCTACTGCAATTGTTATAATACGACATTAACGTGGGTCTCTAATGAACATAGGTTGCAAGCTTGTAGGTGGCGACAAATCACATGTCCCTTCCCCCCTCCCCTTGTTTTTCTAAAAAATTTGCATTATCGTGGGTTTGTTGCTTGCAAGAGTTTTCTCATACATAGTCTTGTGGCCTATACTATCTGGAGAAGTCCGTTTCTAAGTCGCGCCTAGGTGCGGAGGTGTTTGCATGTCTCCTGCCGCAAGGGTTATAATACGACATTAATGTGGGTCTCTGGAGAACATAGGTTGCAAGCTTGTAGGTGGAGATAGATCACGAGTCCCTCGACCCTTGTTGATTGTTGAGATTTTTATGCTTAGCGGGGCTATAGATTTTTCTTCTACCAAATCCTTATTACGTTGTAGTAGGTTTGGTGGTGGATTGTGTTGCTAGTGGTTGTAATGCACGTGAGTGGTTATTGTTTTTCTTGTGGTTGTGGGCTCTTTGCTTGTGTATTGAACCACTAAGCACAGATACATCTATGGGTTGCGATGGGCCAAAAGTGTCTTTGTCAAGAGCATGAAAATGGTTCCTGTTTGGTTACCTAGTTGGCTAGAAAGATGCGGCCCCTTCACTCTCCTTTCATCCCCCTTGCCTGCCCTTATGGTTGGTGTGAGGTGGCTTGGAATACGATGCATATGTCCACTTTCTTTGTGTCAGTGGTGCATGTGCACTATTTGTGCTCTAGGATGCAGGACATTTTGTGGGGCAAGTTGGATGTGCATGTCCTCTTGAATCCTTTGGTTGTGACTCGTTGCACAAGAACGATAGACCATTAATGTATGGAGCAACATAACCTAATACACAATTGCGGATGTGGTTCATGCACAGTGCTTTGGCATTGAGAAGGAAAGTTACCTGGTTGATCCTGCCAGTGTCATATGCTTGTCTCAAAGATTAAGCCATGCATGTGTAAGTATGAACTAAATCAGAGTGTGAAACTGTGAATGGCTTATTAAATCAGTTATAGTTTGTTTGATGGTATCTGCTATTCGGATAACTGTAGTAATTCTAGAGCTAATACATGCACCAAACTGCGACTTTTGGAAGGGATGCATTTATTAGATAAAAGGTCGACGTGGGCTCTACCCATTCCTCTAAAGATTTATGATAACTCGACGGATTGCATGGCCTTTGTGCCGGCGATGCATCTTTAAATTTCTGCCCTATCAAATTTCAATGGTAGGATAGTGGCCTACTATGGTGGTGATGGGTGACGGAGAATTAGGGTTCAATTTTAGAGAGGGAGCCTGAGAAATGGCTACCACATCCAAGGAAGGTAGCAGGCATGCAAATTACCCAATCATGACACGGGGAGGTAGTGACAATAAATAACAATACCGGGCTCTTCGAGTCTGGTAATTGGAATGAGTACAATCTAAATCCCTTAATAAGGATCCATTGGAGAGCAAGTCTGGTGCCAGTAGCAGTGGTAATTCCAGCTCCAATAGTATATATTTAAGTTGTTGCGGTTAAAAAGCTCATAGTTGGACTTTGGAATGGGTTGATTGGTCCGCCTCATGGTGTGTACCGATTTTCTTGTCCCTTCTATTGGCGAACACTCTGGCGTTGTTACTTTGAAGAAATTAGAGTGCTTAAAGCAAGCCTACGCTCTTGATACTTTAGCATGGGATAACATCATAGGATTTCGGTCCTATTGCATTGGCCTTCGTGATCAGAGTAATGATTAACAGGGACAGTCAGGGGCATTCGTATTTCATAGTTAGAGGTGAAATTCTTGGATTTATGAAAGGCAAACCACTGCGAAAGCACTTGCTAAGGAAGTTTTCATTAATCCAGAACGGAAGTTGGGGGCTTGAAGACGGTCAAATACCGTCCTAGTCTCAACCATAAATGATGCCAACCAGGGATTGATGGATATTGCTTTTAGGACTCTATCGACACCTTATGAGAAATCAAAGTTTTTGGGTTCTAGGGGAAGTATGGTCGCAAGGTTGAAACTTAAAGGAATTGACGGAAGGGCACCACCAGGAGTGGAGCCTGCGGCTTAATTTGACTCAACACGGGAAACTTACCAGGTCCAGACATAGTAAGGATTGATAGACTGAGAGCTCTTTCTTCATTCTATGGGTTGTGGTGCAGGGCCGTTCTTAGTTGGTGGAGCAATTTGTCTGGTTAATTTCGTTAACGAATGAGACCTCAACCTGCTAACTAGCTATGTGGAGGTGACCCTCCACAGCCAGCTTCTTAGAGGGACTATGGCCGTCTAGGCCATGGAAGTTTGAGGCAATAACAGGTCTATGATGCCCTTAAATGTTCTGGGCCACTCGCACGCTACACTGATGTATTCAATGAGTCTATAGCCTTGGCCGTCAGGCCCGGGTAATCTTTAAAAATTTCATC
>NC_056565.1:40960993-40968493 GCF_013358625.1 Macadamia integrifolia
TTCTTCGCGGAACCTTTGTATGTGGTCTTGGAACTGCCATAAAGAGTTGATGAGTTTCCAACTTGCCTCACTCTCTGGTAGCCCCTTCTACTTGACTAAGGACTCCCTACTAGGAGGTACGCCTTGTCTCTAGATGACTCGATCAGCGATCATGTATTCAGCCTCCTTGTTGTAGGAAGTAGTGATAGCCATTGGTGCTCTTATTGAAGCTCCATGACTTGGGTCTTCCTTGTCTCCATGGTATGGCTTAATAGGCTTGCATGGAAGACCGGATGGTTCTTGAGCTTAGGAGGTAGGCTCACCTCATAGGATACTTTGCCCACCTTCTTGGTGATCTCGAACGGGCCTTCATACCGGTGTACCAACCCCTTGTGTACCTCGCCTCCCTTTGTTAGCCCATTTCTTCATCCTTTTGGTGGCCTTGTCATGGTATGACTTAGCCACATCTAGCTTTGCTTGCCACTCCTTAGCAACCTTGAACGCTGAAGGGCTCTTCCCCATATAGCTTATCATTACAGTGTGTGGCATTAAGGGTTGTTGTCCTGTGGCGATCTTAAAAGGACTTTGATTCATAACCTCACTTCGTTGGAGGTTGTAAGAGAACTGAGCCAGATCAAGCAACTTGGCCCAGTCATGTTGGTTAGCACTCACAAAGTTCCTCAAGTAAAGCTCCAATATGCTATTAATGCGCTCTGTTTGTCCATCAGTTTAGGGATAGAAGCTTGTTGAGAAGGGTAGCGACGATCCTAACAACTTGAATAGCTCTGTCCAGAACCTCCCTATAAAGCAAGGGTCTCGATCACTTATTAGGGATTGTAGCACACCCCAATGTTTGATGACATGCTTTAGAAATATCCTTGTCGCTTCTTCCACCTTACAATCCCTTGGTACCGCCACGAATGTGCCATGTTTGGAAAATCTGTAAGCCACTACCATTATTGACCCACACCCTTCTGAATTGGGTAGGGCACTGATGAAGTCCATAGAGACACTCTCCCATGGTCTTTCTAGTATGGGAACTGGCTCCAGTAGTCCCCTGGGTGGTTGCTACTCCCCTTGTTTTGTTGGTATACAAGACAAGTTCTCACATAGGCCTCTATGTCATCCCGCATCTGAGGCCAGTAGTAAGCCGCTTCCAGCAATGCTCGCGTGCACCTTTGTCTTGGGTGGCCAGCCCATTTAGTGTCGTGGCATTTGTGAATGAGGTTACTCCATAGGTTACTCTACTTAGGCACGTAGAGTCTCCTCTTTTTGGCATAGAGCAAGCCATCTTGCTCTCAAAATCTTTGTGTCTTGCCCTCCCATGTAAGGGTAAGTAAGCTCTTAGCCACAGGATCATGTTGAAGGCCCCGCTTGATCAACTCTAGAAGTTCCCCCTCCAACTGGATAAGAGAAGCCAACTCCACCTTCCTACTAAGCGCATTAACCACCTCGTTGGCCTTACCTGACTTGTATTCAAAGACGAAGTCATACTCTACCAAGAAGTCTTACATCTAACTTGCTTAGGACTCAACTTGTTCTGGGTTTGAAAGTAGCTAGTGACAACATTGTCCGTCTTCACCACAAACCGTCACCCAAGTAGGTAGTGTCACCACGTCCTTAGGCAATGCACCACCGCGGTCATCTCCTTCTCATGGACTATGTAGTGCCGCTCTGTCTCATTCAACTTGCGGCTCTCATAAGTAATGGGGTGTCTTTCTTGCATCAATGCCCCTCCGATAGCAAATTTAGATGCATCTATGTGCACATCAAATGGCTTGCATAGTCGGGTAGGGCAAGCACCGGTTCCCCCATGATAGCCTTCTTTACGTCCTCAAAGGCCTCTTTGCATGCGTTCTACCATACCCATGGTCGGTTCTTCTTTAGTAAGTCTGTAAGTAGAGCTGCCCTTCTTGAGTAACCCTGAATGAACCACCGATAATAGTTAAGTAAGCCAAGGAAAGACCTTAGCTCAGTCACTTTACTTGGTGCCTCCCATTCTTTGATAGCCTGCACCTTGCTCTCATCCATTTGTAGGGTTCCACCTCTAATCTTGTGACCAAGGAACATCACCTCCTCTTATGCAAATGCACATTTCTCCTTCTTGACATAGAGTTAATTGTCCCTTAGTTCCTTGAAGATGATCTTCAAGTGTTGCACGTGCTCCTCTAATGTGTTGCTATAGACGATGATGTCATCCAAGTACACCACCACGAACTTGTCGAGGTTGGGGTGGAAGATCTTGTTCATAAGGGTGCAAAATGTAGCTGAGGCATTGGTGAGTCCAAAGGGCATCACCAAGAACTCGTATGAGCCTAACCACACTCCTAAGTGTTAGGCTGCCCCAAAGGTTGCCTGAGTATGGTTATGCATGTTGCCCAAGTGAAGTGTGCCTATATGTGCACATTGAGTGCCACTAAGTGTACACGTGCTCTTGAATGGCCCAAGTGTGTGCCTACGCGTGCCCCCAAGTGTTGACTACATGTGCCCATGTGTGCACATTGAATGGCCACACAACACCCCAAGTGTTGAATACATGTGCACATTGAATGGACCAAGTGTTGCCTAACTGTGCCCATGCATGCCCACAGCTGTTGCCTAAGTGTGCACCCAAGTGTGCCTGTGCGTGCTCTTGAATGCCCCAAGTGTCACCTTAAGTGTGCCTATACGTGCCCCGAAGTGTTGAGTAAGTGTGTCTACGTGTAAGGCACACGCGCCGCACTACCGCGCACATGGCTACGGGCATCGCTGCACATGCCCTATGTAAGATTGCATGTGTGGCCGCAAATGCCGCACACATGGTTGCAAGCATGGCCGCACATGACACGCAGATGGCTGCACTGCCGCGCCCAAGGTTGCGTGCCTCACTGCACATGCCACACGCATGGCTGCACCACCACGTGTAAGGTAGCTGGTATGGCCGCACATGCCACACCCATGGCTGCCCTACCGCTCACAAGGTTGCGAGCGTTGCTGCACATGCCACGCCCATCGTTGCCTTGCCACCCGCATGGTTGCGCGAGTTTTTGGACATACCGCACACAAGGTTGCAAGCATGGCTGCACAGCTTCGAGCAAGGTTACATTGCATGGTCGCACATGCCGCACACATGGCTACACTACCATGCACAATATCACAGGGATGGCTCCCCATGAGGCGAGCATGATGGCAGGCATAGCTGCACATGCCATGTGCATGGCAGCACATGCCACGAGCAAGGTTGCAGGCATGGCTGCACTTTCGTGCCCACGTCTGCAGGCCACTGTGCACATGGCTTGCACATGGGTGCTACCGTGGCCCCCATGGGCCATGCAACAGAGGCTCCTTTGCAGCCTTTGGCTGCACACGAGGCACCCACTGCTGCACACGTCAAGGCCATGCCCGCACAACATAGTTTGGGTCTTTATATAATGTTGTGTAAAACATCCCTTTGGGTTAGAAAAGCCTTGCAATTGGCTATTTGGCACTCAAAGTACAGCCATTTTCGCTTAAACCCCGTATATCTATTATTTTGGGTGTTTTTCATAATGTTTCATTCATAAAATATTAGAAAATATCAAAATATGTTGGAATTGTCTAATATCTTTTTAGAACATTCTATCGACCTTTCTAAGACATCTAAAATTTAGTTTTTAGAGAAATACATTAAAATGAATTTTTCATAGTTTTTTGAATTTAATATATTTTTTAATATTAAAAAATTAATAAAAAAATAAATATTTATTAGAAAACTATGATTTTATATATGAAAATAATCTTTGGATTTTTCTCTAATTTTCTACCAAGTTTCATTCGATTTGGATATTTGTAGCTAAAAAAATAGCCCGGTATGATTTTTTTTTGGGGGGCGTCATGTCTCCTTCTGGAAAAGGGCAAAGAGCATAAGAGCTACCTTGAGGGGACGGGGTGCCACTCTCCCAGGGGGTTTTGGAGGGGCTACATAATGGCGTACCAGACCATGAGTGGGTATGGTATGCAAACCTAAAAGACCCATGGCATGGGAAAAAAAGTGAAATGGCACGTCAGTTTCGATGAGTTGGCCCTTTGTGTGCGTTGAGGCCTGCCACAGCGTGCAGCTGGACGGGCATGGCTGCCTGCCATATGCTGCCATGACCCCATAGCTGCTATCACATGTGCTAGTCATGGCACAACATGCCCAAAGAAGGCACACATCCGTGCCAATGGTCAGCCCTTCTACAGCACAACGCTGCCTGCCATCATGGGTTGCAGGGCGCACATGGCTGCTTGCCATGCGCTACCACATCCCCATTTCTACTACTATATGTGCTCGTTGATGTACAACATGCCCAATGAAGGCATAGCATGTGAAAACAGGTACATAGTGCATCCATCCCGATGGTCAGCCCCTCTGCTGCACATCGTTGCATGCCATTGTGTGCTGCTGGGCATGCATGGCTGCCTGCCTTGTATTGTTGTGCCCCCACATCTACTACCACATGCACCCGTTGCCGCATAGCATTCCCAAGAGAGGCATGGCATGTGCAAAACACTTACATGGCACGTCGATTTAGAAGATTTCTCCCTTGGTGTGCATTGTGGCCTACCACGGCGTGCTACTTGGCCTGCATAGTTGCCTACCATATACTGCAGCTGCCACCTACGCTCATAGCTGCACAAAAATCCCAACAAAGGCTTTGCATGTATGTGAAAACAAGTACATGGTGCATCTATCTGGATGGTCAGCCCCTCTGCCGCACACCATTGCCTGCAACCATGTGCTGTTGGGCGTGCATGGCTCCTTACCTTCCATTGCCATGCCCCCACAGTTGCTGCCATATGTGCCCGTAGCCGCACAGTATTTCCAAGAGAGGCATGGCATTTGAAAATAAGTAAATGGCCAATGCATCCCTAAGTTCAGCCCCTCTGCCGCACATCGCTGCCTGCCACAATGTGCTACTGGGAGTGCAAGGGCGCTTGCCTTATGCTGTCGTGCCCCCACAGCTACTGCCATATGCGCCCGTAGCCACATAACCTGCCCAAGATAGGCCTAGCATGTGAAAATCACCAACAAGGCACATTGTTTCCGATGACTATGCCTTTGATGTGCGTTGTGGCCTACCATGGCGTATTGCTGGGCGTGTATGGCTGCCTGCAATGTGGTGTTGGGCATGCATAACTAGCAGCTATGTGTTGCCAAGCCCGCATAGCTGCTGCCACATACGTTGGTAGCCGCACAGCATGCCCAAGAGTTGCATGGCATGTGAAGAACAGCTACATGGCATGATGGTCCGGATGATTAGCCCCTTATTTTGCACCTTGGCCGGCCAATGGGTGCTGGTGGGTGTGCATGGCTACCTGCACTGTGCACCTACACCCTCATCGCAGCCTACTGCCAATTTTGCTAGTTTCTATATAGCATACCCAAGAGAGTCATGGCATGTGAAAAACATGGAAATGAGCATTGGCCCCATTGATGAATCCCATCTAGGCACAGTGGAAGTTTGACGTGCTTGGCTTCCTACCATGTGCAGTTGTGCTAGTGCCACTTTTTGTGAGCGTGGCCATAGTCACGCATTTCCACCCCTCTGTGCTATGTGGCTTGTCGTCATATGCAGGTCATGGTGCAAGGGGTGGGTGGGTTGTAATCTACATTGACATGCCCAATGAATGGGTTTCACGAAATCATTAAGCAAATCAATGTGCACAACAAATATTTGGTTGGTCCCTCCCCCCCATCCCATTGTTTTTTTTCTAAATTGCATTATCGTGGGATTGTTGCTTACAATGGTTTTTTCATGCTCAGTTTTGTGGCCTATGCTATTTGGAGAAGTGCATTTCTAAGTCGCGCCTTGGTGTGGTGGTGTTTGCATGCCTTCTGCCGTAAGTGTTATAATACAATATTAACGTGGGTCTCTGGAGAACATAGGTTGCAAGCTTTTAGGTGGAGATAGATCATGAGTCCCTCCCCCCCACCTTGCTTTTTTAAAAAAATTCCATTCTCGTGTGTATGTTGCTTGCAAGAGTTCTCTCATGCTTGGTTTTGTGGCCTATGCTATTTGGAGGAATGTGTTTCTAGGTCGCGCCTAGGTGTGAATGTGTTTGCATGTCTCCTGCCGCAAGTGTTATAATGTGACATTAACATGGGTCTCTACAGAACATAGGTTTGCAAGCTTGCAGGTGGAAACAGATCACGAGGCCCTCCCCCTTCACCCCCCCCCTTTTTTTTAAAAAGAAAATGCATTCTCTTGGGTTTGTTGCTTGCAAGAGTTTTCCCATGCTCGATTGTGTGGCCTTATGGTATTTGGAGAAATGCGTTTCTAAGTCGGGCCTAGGTGTGGAGGTGTTTGCATGCCTCCTACCGCAAGTGTTATAATACGACATTAACGTCGGTCTCTGATGAACATAGGTTGCATGCTTGCAAGTGGAGACAAATCACAAGAGTTTTCTCATACTCGGTCTTATGGCCTATGCTATTTGGAGAAGTGCGTTTCTAAGTCACGCCTAGGTGCGGAGGTGTTAGCATGCCCCCTGCCACAAGTGTTATAATACGACATTAACGTGGGTCTCTGGAGAACGTAGGTTGGAAGCATGTAGGTGGAGATAGATCACGAGTCCCTCGACCTTGTTGATTGTTGAGATTTTTCTGCTTAACAGGGCTATTGATTTTTCTTCTACCAAATCTTTATTACGTTGTAGTAGGTTTGGTGGTGGATTGTGTTGGTAGTGGATGTAATGCACATGAGTGGCTATTGTTTTTCTTGTAGTTGTGGGCTCTTTGCTTGTGTATTGAACTACTATGCACAGATACCTCTATTGGTTGCGATGGGCCAAAAGTGTCTTTGTCAAGAGCATGAAAATTGTTCCTGTGTTACTTACCTAGTTGGATGGAAAGATGTTGCCCCTTCACCCTCATTTCATCCCTCTTGCCTGCCCTTGTGGTTGGTGTGAGGTGGCTTGGCATACGATGCATATGTCCACTTTCTTTGTGTCAGTGGTGCATGTGCACTGTTTGTGCTCTAGGATGCGGGACATTTTGTGGGGCAAGTTGGATGTGTGTGTCCTCTTAAATCCTTTGGTTGCAACTCGTTGCACAAAAATGATTGACCACCATTAATGTATCGAGTAATATCACCCAATGCACAATTGGGGATGTGGTTCATGCAGTGCTTTGGCATCGAGAAGGAAAGTTACCTGGTTGATCCTTCCAGTAGTCATATGTTTGTCTCAAAGATTAAGCCATACATGTGTAAGTATGAACTAATTCAGACTGTGAAACTGTGAATGGCTCATTAAATCAATTATAGTTTGTTTGATGGTATTTACTACTCGGATAACCGTAGTAATTCTAGAGCTAATATGTGCACCAAACTCCGACTTTTGGAAGGGATACATTTATTAGATAAAAGGTCGACGCGAGCTCTGCCTGTTGCTCTGATGTTTCATGATAACTCGATGGATCACATAGCCTTTGTGCCGGTGATGCATCATTCGAATTTTTTCCCTATCACCTTTCGATGGTAGGATAGTGGCCTACTATGGTGGTGACGAGTGACGGAGAAT
>NC_056565.1:40973493-40975993 GCF_013358625.1 Macadamia integrifolia
GCGAAACCACAACCAAGGGGACAGGCTTGGTAGAATCAGCAGGGAAAGAAGACCCTGTTGAGCTTGACTCTAGTCCGACTATGTGAAATGACTTGAGAGGTGTAGGATAAGTGGGAGTTGAAAATGGCGCAAGTGAAATACCACTACTTTTAACGTTATTTTACTTACTCCATGAGTCAGAAGCGAGGCTTTGCCCCTCCTTTTGGACCCAAGGCCCGCCTTGGCGGGTCAATCTGGGTGGAGGACATTGTCAGGTGGGGAGTTTGGCTGGGATGGCACATCTATTAAAAGATAACATAGGTGTCCTAAGATGAGCTCAACGAGAACAGAAATCTCCTGTGGAACAAAAGGGTAAAAGCTTGTTTGATTCTGATTTCTAATATGAAGACGAACCGTGAAAGCATGGCCTATCGATCCTTTAGACCTTCAAAATTTAAAGCTAGAGGTGTCAGAAAAGTTACCACAGGGATAACTGGCTTGCAGTTGCCAAGCGTTGATAGTGACGTTGCTTTTTTATCTTTCGATGTCGGCACTTCCTATCATTACGAAGCAGAATTCATCAAGTGTTGGATTGTTCACCCACCAATAGGGAAGTGAGATGGGTTTAGACCATATTGAGATAGGTTAGTTTTACCCTACTGATGATAATGTCACGATAGTAATTCAACCTAGTATGAGAGGAACCGTTGATTCACACAATTGGTCATCACACTTGGTTGAAAAGCCAATGGCACGAAGCTACCGTGTGCCAAATTATGACTGAACGCCTCTAAGTCAGAATCTAGGCTAAAGAAGCAACGCCTGTGCTCATCGCCCGTTTGCTGACTCGTAGTAGGGGCCTTCTAATCCCCTGGAGGCACTTGTGGTTGGCCAAGCCCCCACAATGGATGTGCTGTGTGGGCTACCTTGAAGCGTAATTCCTGTTGGGCGATGGGTAGAATCCTTTGCAGATGACTTAAATATACGATGGGGTATTGTAAGTGGTAGAGTGGCCTTGCTGCCATAATCCATTGAGATTCAGCCCCGTGTCGCATCGATTCATCCCCCCCTCTTTTTCCCCTTTTCTTTCCCCCCAAATCTTTCTAACTCTACCCCCACACCCTCCTGAGCCCAGAATTGTACATGTGTGGCCCTTGGTATGCCCCTAAGTGTTAACTACCCCAATGGTTGCCTGAGTATGGTTATGCGTGTTGCCCAAGTGAAGTGTGCCTATGCGTGCACATTGAGTGCCACTAATTGTGTTGCCCAAGTGTCACCTAATTATGCTCTTGAATGCCCCAAATATTGCCTAAGTGTGCTCTTGAATGCTGAAAGTGTGTACATATGCGTGCCCCTGACTGTGCCTACGCGTTCCCCCCTAAGTGTGCCTAAGTGCATATAAAGGCAGTGCACAAGGCAACAGTACTGCACGCATAGCCACACATGTTGTGCGTATGGTGGCAGGCTGCCGCGCAAATGGATGTAGGTATGGCTGCACTACCGTGCACATGGCTGCATGCCACCGCATGCATGGATGCGGGTAAAGCTACACTATCACGAGCATGGGTGCAGGCTACCGCATGCACATGGCTGAGGGCATGGGTACACCACCACGCGTAAGGTGGCAGGCAACAATGCAAATGGCTGCAGGTAAGGGTGCACAATCACACGCAAGGTGACAGGCACGGCCGCACATGGCTGCGGTTAATGGTGCAAGCTACGCGTGTTGGGCTGTGGCCCAGGCCGCACTACCACGCACATAGCTGCAGGCATGGCTACACATGCCCTGCCTAAAGTTACGTGCGCGGCCGCACATGCCATGCGCAAGGTTATAGGCATGGCCGCACATGACACGTAGATGGCTGCACTACCGCGCCCAAGGTTGTGTGCCTCGCCACACATCCCATGTGCATGGTTGCCTACCGTATACTATGATGCCTCGACATCTCAGGTCACCTGCTCACGTAGCTACATAGAAAGCCCAACAAAGGCTTGGCATGTATGTGAGAACAAGTATATAGTGTGTTTGCCCAGATGGTCAGCCCCTCTGCCGCATACCACTACCTGCAACCGTGTGTTGCCGAGTGTGCATGGTTCCCTACCTTCCACTGCCAGGCCCCCACAGTTGCTGCCACATGTCCCCATAGAATCACAGCATTTCCAAGAGAGGCATGGTATTTGAAAATAAGTAAATGGCCAATGCGTCCCGATGTTCAACCCCTTTGCCGCACACTGCTGCCTGCCATCGTGTGCTGTTGGGTGAGCAAGGGTGCCTGCCTTGTGCTACCGTGCCCCCACAGCTGCTGCCGTATGGGCCCGTAGCCGCATAGCATGCCCAAGATAGGCCTGGCATGTGAAAATCACCAACAAGGCATTTTGGTTCCGATGACTCTGCCTTTGATGTGCATTGTGGCCTGCCATGGCATGCTGCTGGGCATGCATGGCTGCCTGTAATGTGGTGTTGGGCATGCATGGCTGGTAGCCATGTGTTGCCAAGCTCGCATAGATGCTACCTTATACG
>NC_056565.1:40980993-40990487 GCF_013358625.1 Macadamia integrifolia
GCAACTGCATACTCCAGGCATCGGCCTATCGGGCTCCCCATTCGACTCGTCTTAAAACATGGACCAAGGAGTCTAACATGTGTGCGAGTCAATGAGCGAGTAAAACTCGTAAAGAGTAAGGAAGCTAATTGGTGGGATCCCCTTGTGGGTTGCACCATCGACCGACCTTGATCTTCTGTGAAGGGTTCGAGTGAGAGCATACCTAGCAGGACCCAAAAGATGGTGAACTATGCCTAAGCAGGGCCAAGCCAGAGGAAACTCTAGTGGAGGCCCGTAGCGATACTGACGTGCAAATCATTCGTCTGACTTGGGAATAGGGGCAAAAGACTAATCGAACTGTCTAGTAGCTGATTCCCTCTGAAGTTTCCCTCAAGATAGCTAGAGCCCACGGGCGAGTTCTATCGGGTAAAGCCAGTGATTAGAGGCATCGGGGGTGCAACACCCTCGACCTATTCTCAAACTTTAAATAGGTAGGATGGCATGGATGCTTCGTTGAGCCACGCCATAGAATCGAGAGCTCCAAGTGGGCCATTTTTGGTAAGTAGAATTGGCGATGCGAGATGAACTGAAAGCCAGGTTATGGTGCTGGATTGTGCTCTAACCTAGAACCCACAAAGGGTGCTGGTCGATTTAGATAGCAAGATGGTGGTCATGGAAGCCGAAATCCTCTAAGGAGTGTGTAACAACTCACCTATCGAATCAAATAGCCCCAAAAATGGATGGCACTGAAGTGTGTAACCAATACCCGACCGTTGGGGCAACTGCCAGGCCCTGATGAGTAGGAGGGCATGGCGTCATCGTAAAACCTGGGGCATAAGCTCGGGCGGAGCGACCGTCGGTGCAGATCTTGGTGGTAGTGGCAAATATTGAAATGAGAACTTTGAAGGCCAAAGAGGGGAAAGGTTCTATGTGAATAGCACTTGCACATGGGTTAGTCAATCCTAAGGGATGGGGGAAGCCCGACAGAGAGCGTGTACACACCCGTGCTCCAAAAAGGAATCAGGTTAAAAGTCCCAAACCGAGACGTGGCGGTTGACGACAATATTAGGATGTCCGGAGACATCAACGGGGGCCTCAGGAAGAGTTATCTTTCCTATTTAACAGCCTTCCCACTCAAGAAATGGCTTAGCCGGAGGTAGGGTCCAGTAGCTAGAAGAGCATCGCACATCACGTGGTGTCTAGTGCACCCCCGGCGGCCCTTAAAAATCTAGAGGACCAAGTGTCGACCACGCCCGGTCGTACTGATAACCACATCAGGTCTCCAAGGTGAACAACCTCTGATTGATGGAACAATGTAGGTAAGGGAAGTCGGTAAAATAGATCCGTAACCTCAGGAAAAGGATTGGCTCTGAGGGCTGGGCACGGTGTCCCTGTCTCGAACCCATCAACTGTCGATGGACTGCTCAAGCTACTTTCACCGTGAGAGCGGGTCGCTACATGGGGGGCTTCCCTAGGCGTCGAACAGTCTACTCAGAACTAGTATGGACAAGGGGAATCCGACTGTTTAATTAAAACAAAGCATTGCGATGGTCCTTGCGGATGCTCATGTAATGTGATTTCTGCCCAATGCTTAGAATGTTAAAGAGAAGAAATTCAACTAAGCGCGGTAAAAGGTGGGAGTAACTATGACTCTCTTAAGGTAGCCAAATGCATCGTCATCTAATTAGTGACGCGCATGAATAGATTAATGAGATTCCCACTATCCCTATCTACTATCCAGTGAAACCACAGCCAAGGGAACGGGCTTGGCAGAATCAGCGAGGAAAGAAGACCCCATTGAGCTTGACTCTAGTCTAACTTTGTGAAATAACTTGAGAGGTGTAGGATAAGTGGGAGCTGGAGTGAAATACCACTACTTTTAACGTTATTTTACTTACTCCGTGAGTCAGAGGCGGGGCTTTTCCCGTCCTTTTGGACCCAAGGCCCACCTCGATGGGTCGATACGGGCAGAGGACATTGTCAGATGGGAGTTTGGCCGGGGTGGCACATCTATTAAAAGATAATGCAGGTGTCCTAAGATGAGCTCAACGAGAACAGAAATCTCGTGTGGAACAAAAGGGTAAAAGCTCGTTTGATTCTGATTTCCAATATGAATACGAACTGTGAAAGCGTGGCCTATCGATCCTTTAGACCTTCGAAATTTGAAGATAGAGGTGTCAGATAAGTTACCACAAAGATAACTGGCTTGTGGCAGCCTAGCATTCATAACGACTTTGCTTTTTTATCCTTCGATGTTGGCTCTTCCTATCATTGCGAAGCAGAATTTGCCAAGTGTTGGATTGTTCATCCACTAATAAGGAACGTGAGCTGGGTTTAGATCGTCATGAGACAAGTTAGTTTTACCCGACTGATGGCAGTGTTGCGATAGCAATTCAACCTAGTACGAGAGGAACTGTTGATTCACATAATTGGCCATCGCGCTTGGTTGAAAAGCCAGTGGCTGCGAAGCTACCATGTGATGGATTATGACTGAACACCTCTAAGTCAGAATCTAGGCTAAAGAAGCAACGCTTGTGCCCGTCGACCATTTTCCAACTTGCAGTAGGGGCCCTCCAACTCCTAAAGGCACGTGTCGTTGGCCAAGCCCCCGCAATAGACATGCTGTGTGGGCTGCCTTAAAGTGTAATTCCTATTGGGCGATGGGTAGAATCCTTTGCAGACGGCTTAAACACGCGACGGGGTATTGTAAGTGGTAGAGTGGCATTGCTGCCATGATCTACTAAGATTCAGCCCCGTGTCACATCCATTCGTCCCCCCTCTTTTTCCCCTTCTCTTTTTCCCCAAATCTTTCTAACTCTACCCCACACCCTCCTGAGGCTCGGATTGTCCACGCGTGGCCCCAGGTATGCCCCTAATTGTTAACTGCCCCAATGGTTGCCTGAGTATGGTTATGCATGTTGCCCAAGTGAAGTGTGCCTATGTGTGCACATTGAGTGCCACTAAGTGTACACGTTCTTTTGAATGGCCCAAGTGTGTGCCTACATGTGCCCCCAAGTGTTGACTACATGTGCACATTGAATGGCCCAAGAGTTGCCTAACTGTGCCCATGCATGCCCACAACTGTTGCCTAAGTGTGCACTCAAGTGTGCCTGTGCGTACTCTTGAATGCCCCAAGTGCCACCTTAAGTGTGCCTATACTTGCCCCCAAGTGTTGAATAAGTGTGTCTATGCATGCACCGAAGTGTTGCCCAACTGTCGCCTAATTGTGCTCTTGAATGCCCCAAATGTTGCCTAAGTGTGATCTTGAATGCCACAAATGTGTACATATACGTGCCCCTGACTGTGCCTATGTGTACCCCCCTAAGTGTCCCTAAGTGCATATGAAGGCAGTGCACTAGGCAGCAGTACCGCATGCATGGCCGCACATGTTGTGTGCATGGTGGTATGCTATCGCACGCATGGCCGCACAAGGTGCATGCATGGTGGCAGGCTGCCGTGCATGAGGCTACAATCAAATCCGTACCGCACGGACAAGGATGCAAGCTGTCACGCACACGGGTACAAGCATGGCTGCAATACCCATCACAAGGTTGCAGGCCAACGTGCGCACAACTGCGGGCGAGGCTGCACTATCGTGTGCACAGATGCAGGCATGGCTGCACATGTCATGTGCATGATGGCAGGCTGTCTTGCTCATGTCTGCACTACCGCACACGCATGTCACTGGCATGGCCGCACAAGGTGCAGGCTGCACGGCACCCACATGGATGTAGGCTATCGCGCATGGGTGCAGGCATGGCTGCACTACCGTGCGCAAGGCAGCTGGCATGGCCTCACAAAGTGTAGGCATCACTGTGGGCAAGGCTGAACCAGCGTGCGCAAGGCTACTGGCATGGTGGCAGCTGCCACTCAAATGGATGTGGGCATGGCTGCACTACCACGCACATGGTTGCATGCCACAACCCATGGATGCGGGTAAGGCTGCACTATCACGAGCAAGGGTGCACCACCATGCATAAGGTGGCAGGAAACAACACACATGGCTGCGGGAAAGGGTGCACAACTGCACGCAAGGTGGCAGGCATGGCCGCACATAGGTGCGGGCAATGGTGCAGGCTCCGCGCGTTGGGCTACAGCCCAGGCCTCACTACCGCGCACTTGGCTGCGGGCATGGCTACATGCCCTAGGCAATGTTGCATGCGTGGCCACACATGCCACGTGCAAGGTTGCAGGCATGGCCGTACATGACACGTGGATGGTTGCACTGATGGGCCCAAGGTTGCGAGCCTCGCCGCACATGCCGCGCGCATGGCTGCACTACTGCGTGCAAGGTTATGGGCATGGCCATACATGCCACGCCTATGGCTGCCCTACCGCTCGCAAGGTTGCGCGCGTTGCTACATGTTGGTTTTTAATGCAAGTTTTAAAAAATAAATTAAGATTCAAAACACTTGCCCCTTCAGTTTTTCTTTAAGCTTATTTACATCTCTTAATTGGTTAGTTTGTTTATGTAGCCTATTGTTGAAGCTAGAGGGATTATGTATTTCCTTTAGTTTTGGAGATTCTTTAAGTCTTTCCATAAAATGGTTATTAAATACTACAGTTGCTAGTACGTAATTTATCCTTTGAAGCTCCTTAAGGTTTTGAGACACTTTATGTCTCTACACAGAAGCTTCTTGGGGAAGCAATTCTTCAATTTTTGAGAGATTAAATTTGAGAGATCTTTAATCTCATATCTTTAAGTATCAATTTATTCACTTTGATTTTAAATTTCTTTAATTCCTTTTTTTACTCCTCATCCAAATTGTCTTATGAATAGGGGGAGCTTTAGCATTTGCAAAAACACGGATCAAGTCACTTGAAGCATTTAAGTGTGTGTTGTCAAGCTTTGATTTTCTTGAGTTTCATTGGATTTCACATGTCCATTTCTTGGTGTTTTATTTTCTAGTTTGAGCACAGCCTTATAGCATTCGAAGGGGTCTAGTAGTCGAGTGCATGATTACTGGGGGAGCCATTGGGCTATTTTATCTTGGAGGCCGATTTGCAATATTCCCGATTGCACCATAGGGGGTATCTACGGTCTTAAGGACAGTGTCAAGTGACACGACTCAACCCACCAATTTTTCTAACAATCTTTGTTTCAGGTATCAGGAATATTTCATACAGGTGATAGATTGAAAGTTCTCTTATCAAGAAGGTGGCACTGAGGTTTGCTCTCTCAATAATCTAACACAACTTTACCTACAATTCTTAAGACCGTAGATCCAGTTTATTGAGAGACCAAATATTTGATATGGCTAATAATATTGTGTTGGCAATGGAGAACTTGAGGATCATTTCTGAACTTGACAAAGTTGAACCATTTGATGGTTCAAATTATAAAAGTTGGAAACAGATATTGTTATTTGCCCTAGAACAATTGAATGTGTCATTTGCTCTGACCTCACCCTTACCTGCTGAAAGTGATGATCCTATCTTCAAAGCTCATAGGCAAGCATGGATCCAAGTGGATTATTAGTGCAAAAACTGCCTTTTGAATTCTTGATCCAATGAACTTTACCATGTCTATGCATCCTATGATTTGGCTCAGTCTATTTGGACTGCATTGGATAAAAAGTATACCCTAGAGGATGCTGGAAATAAAAAATATATTGTTGCAAATTATTTAGAATTTGTGATAAAGGATGACAAGAACATATCTACCCAAGTTGATGAATTCCATGTCCTAGTGGCAAAATTGGCCAAAGAAGGGATGGTATTGCCAGAGGAATTTATTGTTGGTTCTCTATTAGAGAAATTACCATCATCCTAGAGTGACTTCAAAATGAATATGAAAGAAGGACTAGACCCTGGATCAAATCTTAGTCCTGATTAAAATTGAAGAGAAGAACTGGAAAAAGGACAAAACCAAAAAGGCTAAAGAATTTCAATCTAAAGCGAATTTGGTTGAGTCGGAAAAACACGAACGATTTAAGAAAGGTCTAAAGACCAAGAAGTGGACTTCCTTCAAGAAAAAGAAGGAAAATTGTTTCGTATGTGGAAAACCTGAGCACCATAAGAAATAATGCAGAAAAAGGGAAGAACAAAACTAAAGTCAACCTCATTAAGGCTGATGTCTTCACTGCCATAGTGACCGAGGTAAACTTGGTTGAAAAACCAAAAGAATGGATCATAGACACAGGTGCTACCAAGCACATCTGTGGGGATTGGAATGCCTTTTTCAACTATTCAACAGTTGGATTAGGTGAACAAGTATACATGGGAAATTCCCAGTCATCTCAGGTCTAAGGCAAGGGGCAAGTTCAATTGAAATTAACTTTAGGAAAAACCATTGTTCTCAAGGATTTGTTGCATGTGCCCAACATTCGATGGAATCTTATATCTGGTGCTCTTCTCATCAGGGCAGGGTTTAAGTTATCATTTGAGGTAGATAAAGCTATTGTCTCTAAAAACAATATATTTGTTGGTAAAGGGTATAACTCAAGTGGGTTATTTGTATTGAATGTTGCCAATGTTATTAATGAGGAAGTTGGTAGTTCTGTTTACTTGGTTGATTTGTATGATGTTTGGCATGGTAGATTAATGCATCATACATAAAGAAGTTATGCAAACTAGGTCTGATAGATGGTAACCCAGAACCTCCATCATTTAAATGTCTCATTTGTGTTGAGGCGAAATTCACTAGGAAGCCTCATGCTTCTGTAGAAAGAAAAAGTGAGCTATTGGAATTGGTTCACAGTGACTTGGGTGACTTCAAATCACATGAGTCAAGAATTGGTAAGAGGTACTTTGTAACCTTTATAGATGATTGTTCCAGGTATACTAAGGTTTACCTTCTTCGGACCAAAGATGAAGCTGAGCAAGCATTCTTAACCTATAAAGCTGAGGTTGAAAATCAGTTGAAAAGAAAAATAAAAAGACTTAGAACTGATAGAGGGACAGAATATGATACCCAATATCTATCAAAATTTTGTGAAGATAATGGGATCATTCATGAGACAACAGCCCCATATCAACCTCAATCAAATGGAGTTGCTGAAAGGAAAAATAGATCTCTGAAAGAGATGATGAACTCTATGCTTATAAGTTCAGGAATACCCCTGAATTTGTGGGGGAAAGCCATATTATCAGCTTGTTATGTCTTCAACAGAATATCTCATAAGAAAACTGGCTCTATACCATTGGCATGGTAGGAAACCTAACCTTAAATATCTAAAAGTTTGGGGTTGTTTATCCAAATTTTGATTACCTGAACCCAAGAGAAAGAAGTTAGGACCTAAAACTTGTGATTGTGTCTTTATTGGCTATGCTCAACATAGTGCGGCATATAGATTCATGGTGATTAAATCTACAGATGGCATCTTTGAAGAAAATACCATCATTGAATCTAGAGATGCTGATTTCTTTGAGCATATATTTCCTTTGAGGAAAGATTTACAAAGTGTTAATACACATTTGGCCAATAATAATGATTCACTTGAAAATGAGACTAAAGACTTATTGACACCAAGTCTTGTTGAACCTAGTGGTGAAAATCAACTTAAAAGGAGTAAAAGGCAAAGGAGAGAACCTAATTTAGGTGATGGTATGTTTACATATTTTGTCAATGATGATCTTATTACATACCAACATGCCATTACATCTCCTGATGCTATATTCTAGAAAGAAGCAATCAAGAGCGAGTTAGACTCTATAATTGCTAACCACACTTGGGAATTGGTTGATCTTCCACCTGGAACTAAGGTTCCAGATACAAAGTGGATATTTAAAAAGAAACTAAAGCCTAATGGTACACTTGACAAGTTTAAGGCCAGATTAGTGATCAAAGGTTTCAAGCAAAAGAAGGATATAGATTTCTTTGATACTTTTTCTCCAGTTGCTAGAATTGCAACCATAAGATTATTGATTGCTATTGCATTAATCTATAAGCTTATCATACATCAAATGGATGTAAAGATGGCATTTCTAAATGGAGATTTAGAGGAAGAAAACTATATCAAACAACCTGAAGGATGTGTCATTCCTGGACAAGAGCATAAAGTCTGCAAACTTGTACGACCATTATATGGTTTAAAACAAGCACCTAAATATTTTAATTTCAAATGATTTTCAGGTAAATGATTCTGGTAGGTGTGTTTATAGTAAGTTCCATAACAACAAAGGTGTTTTTATTGTTTTACATGTTGATGATATGTTAATTCTGGGCACTAGTCTTGATTTAGTGAAATCTACAAAGGCCTTTCTAATGTCCCATTTTGATACTAAAGATATGGGAGAGGTTGTGCCTTCTTTATATATGCATTGTGACAGTTAGGCAGCCATTGCAAAGGCTAAAAGCAAAGTGTATAATGGTAAGAAAAGGCAAATACGCCTTAGACACAACTTGGTGAGGGAATATATAAATAATGGTACCATTGCTATCAACTTTGTAAAGTCAGAGAAGAATGTAGCAGACATGCTTACAAAGCCTCAATCCACCAAGGTTATTTATGAGACATCTAAAGGAATAGGCTTGAGTCCCATGTCATAAGTCAAAGTGATGGACACCCAACCTATGTGATAGGAGATTTCTGGAATTAGGTTCAAAGGATAAAAACGAAATCACTGGATGACTTGATTAGTACTATCATGTGCCTATTCCGGATTAGATGTGGAAGATAGTACTCACCACAATGACAAGGAGGATAAGTTTATAAAACTCTTAATCGGCCAAGGCTCATGTCAGATGAGGGTATGTTAACTGTGATGCATACTGTGGGCTGACCTAAGTGGATGTAGGGGGTGAGGCTGCCTCCGATGAGAATTTTACGGCAGATTCTCTAAGCATTCATGATTCCAAGATGGGGACAAAAGCCAAAATTTTCCACAACATATAAAAAAGTGACTCTAGCGTCAGATGGTAGGATATGGATGATAAGTCAGTTGGCTACACCAATAAGGAAAGGTTCAAGAAGTCTGACTTCACCCGTACTCTATAGCGTGGCTTATTAGACCTAGTATAGATTCAAGTCTGAAAGACATCTGCAACGATGTGTCCTACCATTCTAATGTGCTCAAACTATTTTTTTTTATATTTATATTTTTACCAGTATTTTAAATCTTGTGGGGGAATTGTTGGTTTTTAATGCAAGTTATAAAAAACAAATTAAGATTCAAAACACTTGCCCCTTCAATTTTTCTTTAAGCTTATTTATATCTCCCCTTAATTGCTTCTTAATTGGCTAGTTTGTTTAAGTAGCCTATTGTTGAAGCTAGAGGGATTATGTACTTCCTTCAGTTTTGGAGATTCTTTAAGTCACTCCATAAAATGGTTATTAAATACTACAGTTGCTAGTACGTAATTTATCCTTTGAAGCTCCTTAAGGCAATTTCCCTTTTAAGTTTTTGAGAAACTTTATGTCTCTACACAGAAGCTTCTTGAGGAAGCAACTCTTCAATTTTTGAGAGATTAAATTTGAGAGATCTTTAATCTCATATGTGAAGAGTTTAACCATAGATAATCTCTTAACCATCCCATCAAATAAGTGGAGGATTCATTAAACTGTGAAACGTTA
>NC_056565.1:40990609-41153835 GCF_013358625.1 Macadamia integrifolia
AAGTACCGCCTCATCCCGGACCGTCGCAAGGAAAACTATAACCAAAATCCTTTTTATCTGGCATTAACTTGGAACCAAAAGTATCAATTTGTTCACTTTGATTTTAAATTTCTTTAATTCCTTTCTTTTACTCCTCATCCAAATAGTCTTAGAAATAGGGGGAGCTTTAGCATTTGCAAAAACACGGATCAAGTCACTTGAAGCATTCAAGTGTGTGTTGTCAAACTTTGATTTTCTTGAGTTTCATTGGATTTCACATGTCCATTTCTTGGTGTTTTGTTTTCTAGTTTGAGCATTGCCCTATAGTATTTGAAGGGGTCCAGTAGTCGAGTGCACGATTATTGGGGGAGCCATCGGGCTGTTTTTCTTGGAGGCCGATTTGTAATATTCCCGGTTGCACCATAGGGGGCATCTACGGTCTTAAGGACAGTGTCAAGCAGCATGACTCAGCCCACCAATTTTTCTAACAATATTTGTTTCAATTATCAGGAATATTTCATACAGATGATAGATTGAAATTTCTCTTATCAAGAAGGCGACACTGAGGTTTGCTCTCTCAATAATCTGACACAACTTTACCTACACCGCACATGCCACGTGCAAGGATTTGAGCATCACCGCACATGCCGCGCGCATGGCTGCACTACTGCACGCACTCCACCCTCCAGGTTGTAGGCATGGCTGCACATGCCATACACATCGCTGCCTTGCCATGCATATGGTTGCGTGAGTTATCAGATATGCCGCGCATGAGGTTGCAAACACGACTGCACTGCCACGCGCAAGGTTGCGTTGTGTGGTCGCACATGCCGCACGCATGGCTGCACTACTACGTGCAAGGTCATAGGCATGGTTGCCCATGCGGTGAGCATGATGGCAGGCATGGCAACACATGCTGCGCGCAAGGTTGCAGGCATTGCTGCACTTCCGTGCCCAAGTCTGCAGGCCACTATGCATATGGCTGCACACACCTGGCTTGCACATGGGTGCTACCATGGCCCCCATGGCCCATGCAACAGAGGCTCCTTTACAGCCTTTGGCTGCACACGTAAAGGCCATGCCCGCACAACATAGTTTGGGTCTTTAAATCATGTTGTCCAAAACATCCCTTTGGGTTAGAAAAGCCTTGCAATTGGCTATTTGGCATTCAAATTACAATCATTTTCACTTAAACCCTGCATTTCTATTTTTTTAGGTATTTTTCGTAATGTTTCAATCATAAAATATTAGACAATATAAAAATATATTGGAATGGTCCAATATCGTATCAAAACATTCTATCAACCTTTATAAGAAATCTGAAATTTAGTTTTTAGAAAAATACATTAAAATGAAATTTTCATAGTTTTTTGAATTTAATATATTTTTTAATATTAAAAATTAATAAAAATAAATAAATATTTATCAGAAAACTATGATTTTTGTATGAAAATAATCTTTGGATTTTTCTCTAATTTCCTACCAAGTTTCATTTGATTTGGATATTTGTAGCTCAAAAAATAGCCCGGTATGATTTTTTTGGGGGGTCATGTCTCCTTCTGGAAAAGGGCAAAGAGCATAAGAGCTACGGTGATGGAGGGGGGTGCCACTCTCCCCGGGAGGTTTTGGAGGGACTACATAGCAGGGCACCAGACCATAAGTGGGCATGGTAGGCAAACCCAAAAGACCCATGGCATGGGGGAAAAAGTGAAATGGCACATTAGTTTTGATGAGTTGGCCCTTGGTGTGAGCTGAGGCCTGCCATAGCATGCGGCTAGGCATGCATGGATGCCTTCCATACACTGCCATGACCCCACAGCTATTGTCACTTGTGCTAGTCGTGGTACAGCATGCCCAATGAAGGCGCATGTCTGTGCCAATGGTCATCCCTTCTGCCGTAAAACGCTGCCTGCCACTGTGGGCTACTGGGCACACATGGCTACCTACCATGCGCTGCCATGTCCCCACTTCTATTGGCACATGTGCCCATCAATGCACAGCATGCCCAACGAAGGCATCGCGTGTGAAAATAGGTACATGGTGCGTCCATCCCGATGGTCAGCCCCTCTGCCACACACCGTTGCCTGTTATTGTGTGCTGCTGGGCATGCATGGCTGCCTGCCTTGCCCTGCTGTGCCCCCACATCTATTGCCATATGTGCCCATCACCGCACAACATGCCCAAGAGAGGTATGGCATGTGCAAAACACCCGCATGGCATGTCAATTTTGAAGATTCGGCCCTTGAAGATTCGGCCCTTGGTGTGCGTTGTGGCCTACCACGACGTGCTGCTTGGCCTATATGGTTGCCCACCATATACTGCGATGCCTTGACAGCTACTACCACCTGCACTTGTAGCTGCACAAAAAGCCTAATAAAGGCTTGGCATGTATATGAAAACAAGTACATGGCACATTTGTCTAGATGGTCAGCCCCTCTGCCGCACACCACTCCCTGCAATCATGTGCTACTGGGCACACATGGCTCCCTGCCTTCTGTTGCCATGCCTCCACAGTTGCTGCCACATGTGCCCTTAGCCGCATAGCATTTCCAAGAGAGGCATGGCATTTTAAAATTAGTAAATGGCCAATGCATCCTGATGTTCAGCCCCTTTGTCGCACAATGCTGCCTGCTACTGTGTGCTATTGGGCACGCAAGGGTGCCTGCCTTGTGCTGGCGTGCCCCCATAGCTGCTGCCACATGCGCCCGTAGCCGCATAGAATGCCCAAGATAGGCCAAGGCACATTGGTTCCGATGACTATGCCTTTAATGTGCGCTGTGGCCTGCTATTGCGTGCTGCTGGGCGTGCATGGCTGCCTGTAATGTGGTGTTGGGCATGCATGGCTGGCAGCCATGTGTTGCCAAGCCCGCATAGCTACTGCCACATATGCTGGTAGCCACACAGCATGCCCAAGAGTCGCATGGCATGTGAAGAACAGCTACATGGCATGATGGTCCGGATGATTAGCTCCTTGTTTTGCACCTTGGCAGCCCAATGCATGCTAGTGGGTGTGCATGGCTACCTACACTGTGCACCTAAACCCTCACCACAGCCTACTACCACTTTTGCTAGTTTCTGTACAGCATGCCCAAGAGAGTCATGGCATGTGAAAAACATGGAAATGACACATTGGCCCCATTGATTAATCCCATTTAGGGGCCGTGGCAGTTTGTCGTGCTTGGCTTCCTGCCATGTGCAGTTGTGCTAGTGCCACTTTTTGCGAGCATGGCCGCAGTCATGCATTTCCACCCTTCTGTGCTCTGTGGCTTGTAGTCATATATAGGTCATGGTGCAAGGGGTGGGTTGTTGTCTACATTGACATGCCCAATGAATGGGTTTCATGGAATCATTGGCCAAGTCAATGTGCACAGTTAGTCCCTCCCCCCAATCCAATTGTTTTCTTTTTTAAATTGCATTATCGAGGGTTTGTTGCTTGCAAGGGTTCTCTCATGCTCGGTTTTGTGGCCTATGCTATTTGGAGAAGTGCGTTTCTAAGTCGCGCCTAGGTGCGGAGGTGTTTGCATGCCTCTTACCACAAGTGTTATAATGCGACATTAACGTGGGTCTTTGGAGAACATAGGTTTGCAAGCTTGTAGGTGGAGACAGATCACGAATTCCTCCCCCCCCCCTTTGTTTTTAAAAAGAAAATTGCATTCTCGTGGGTTTGTTGCTTGCAAGAGTTTTCTCATGCTCAGTTTTGTGGCCTTATGGTATTCGGAGAAATGCATTTCTAAGCCACGCCTAGGTGTGGAGGTGTTTGCATGCCTCCTTCCGCAAGTGTTATAATACGACATTAACGTGGGTCTTTCATGAACATAGGTTGCAAGCTTGCAAGTGGAGACAAATCACATATCCCTTCCCCCCTCCCCTTTTTTTTTAAAAAAATTGCATTATCGTGGGCTTGTTGCTTGTAAGAGTTTTATCATACTCAGCCTTGTGGCCTTTGCTATTTGGAGAAGTGAGTTTCTAAGTCGCGCCTAGGTGCGGAGGTGTTTACATGTCTCCTGCCGCAAGTGTTATAAGACAACATCAACATGGGTCTCTAGAGAACGTAGGTTGCAAGCTTGTAGGTGGAGATAGATCACGAGTCCCTCGACCCTTATTGATTGTTGAGATTTTCATGCTTAGTGGGGCTATTGATTTTTCTTCTACCAAATCCTTATTACGTTGTAGTTGGTTTGGTGGTGGATTGTGTCGATAGTGGACATAATGCACGTGAGTGGCTATTGTTTTTCTTGTGGTTGTGGGCTCTTTGTTTGTGCATTGAACCACTATGCATAGATACCTCTATGGGTTATGATGGGCCAAAAGTGCTTTTGTCAAGAGCATGAAAATGGTTCTTGTGTTGCTTACCTAGTAGGATGGAAAGATGCTACCCCTTCACTCTCATTTCATCCCTCTTGCCTGCCCTTGTGGTTGGTGTGAGGTGGCTTGGAATACGATGCATATGTCCACTTTCTTTGTGTCAGTGGTGTATGTGTACTATTTATGCTCTAGGATGCGGGATATTTTATAAGGCAAGTTGGTTGTGTGTGTCCTCTTGAATCCTTTGGTTGCGACTCATTACACAAGAACGATAGACCGCCATTAATGTATGGAGTAGCATCACCCAATGCATAATTGGGGATGTGGTTCATGCAGTGCTTTGGTGTCGAGAAGGAAAGTTACCTTGTTGATCCTGCCAGTAGTCATATGCTTGTCTCAAAGATTAGGCCATGCATGTGTAAGTATGAACTAATTCAGACTGTGAAACTATGAATGGCTCATTAAATCAGTTATAGTTTGTTTGATGGTATATACTTTGTTTGATGGTATCTGCTACTTGGATAACCGTAGTAATTCTAGAACTAATACGTGCACCAACCCTCGACTTTTGGAAGGGATGCATTTATTAGATAAAAGGTCGATGCAGGCTCTGCCCGTTGCTCTGATGATTTATGATAACTCGACGGATCGCATGGCCTTTGTGCCAACGACGCATCATTCAAATTTCAGCCTTATCAACTTTCGATGGTAGGATAGTGGCCTCCAATGGTGGTGATGGGTGATGGAGAATTAGGGTTCGATTCCGGAGAGGAAGCCTGAGAAAGGGCTACCACATCCAAGGAAGGCAATAGGCACACAAATTACCCGATCTTGACATGGGGAGGTAGTGCAATAAATGACAATATTGGTCTCTTCAAGTCTGGTAATTGGAATGAGTACAATCTAAATCCCTTAACAAGGATCCATTGGAGGGCAAGTCTAGTGCCAGCAGCCACTGTAATTCCAGCTCCAATAGCGTATATTTAAGTTGTTGCAGTTAAAAAGCTCATAGTTAGACTTTGAGATGGGCCGATCTGTCCGCCTGTGTGTACTGATCGTCTTGTCCCTTCTGTCGGTGATGTGCTCTTGGCCTTAATTGGCTGGGTCGTGCCTCCGGCGCTATTACTTTGAAGAAATTAGAGTGCTCAAAGCAAGCTTACACTCTGGATACATTAGCATGGGACAACATCATAGGATTTCGGTCCTATTGCATTGGCCTTTGGGATCAGCATAATGATTAACAGGGATAGTCAGGGGCATTCGATTTCATAGTCAGAGGTGAAATTCTTGGATTTATGAAAGACAAACACTGCAAAAGCATTTGCCAAGGATGTTTTCATTAATCAAGAACGAAAGTTGGGGGCTCGAAGATGATCGAATACCATCCTAGTCTCAACTATAAACGATGCCGACTAGGGATCGATGGATGTTGCTTTTAGGACTCCGTCGGCACCTTATGAGAAATCAAAGTTTTTGGGTTCTGGGGGGAGTATGCTCGCAAGGCTGAAACGTAAAGGAATTGATAGAAGGGCACCGCCACGAGTGGATCCTATGGCTTAATTTGACT
Organism: Macadamia integrifolia; assembly: GCF_013358625.1. Lineage (NCBI taxonomy): Eukaryota > Viridiplantae > Streptophyta > Magnoliopsida > Proteales > Proteaceae > Macadamia > Macadamia integrifolia. The sequence continues at coordinate 40,996,461 of NC_056565.1, forward strand.
CAACACAGGGAAACTTACCAGGTCCAGACACAGTAAGGATTGATAGACTGAGAGCTCTTTCTTGATTCTATGGGTGGTGGTGCATGGCCGTTCTTAGTTGGTGGAGCGATTTGTCTGGTTAATTCCGTTAACGAATGAGACCTTAGCCTGCTAACTAGCTATGTGGAGGTGACCCTCCACGACCAACTTCTTAGAGGGACTATGGCCATTTAGGCCATGAAAGTTTGAGGCAATAACAGGTCGGTGATGCCCTTAGATGTTCTGGGCTGCACGCATGCTACATTGATGTATTCAACGAGTCTATAGCCTTGGCCGACGGGCCTGGGTAATCTTTAAAAATTTTATCGTGATGGGGATAGATCATTGCAATTGTTGGTCTGTAACGAGGAATTCCTAGTAAGCGTGAGTCATCAGCTCGCTTTGACTATGTCCTTGCCCTTTGTACACACCGCCCGTCACTCCTACCGATTGAATGGTCTGGTGAAGTGTTCAGATTGCGGTGACGTGGGTGGTTCGTCATCGTCGACATTGCGAGAAGTCCACTGAACCTTATCATTTAGAGGAAGGAGAAGTCATAATAAGGTTTTTGTAGGTGAAACTGCAGAAGGATCATTGTCGATACTTGCCCAGCGAGACCTGTGAACATGTTACATTACGCGATCAAGGTAGGGCATGGGAGCTTGAGCTCCTTCCTTCCTGACCCTTGTAAAAGGTCAGCCTACGATCCTTCATAGCATTCTACCCAAACACAACCACCAGCACAGTCAGCGCCAAGGAAGTCACAACGAAAAAGACATGACATCATTGCGCCTTTGGTGTGGTGTGGTCATCCTAGATCCAAATCTTACCTTAACGACCCTCGGCAAAAGATATCTCAGCTCTTACATCGATGAAGAACGTAGCAAAATGAGATACTTGGTGTGAATTGTAGAATCTGGTGAACCATCGAGTCTTTGAACGCAAGTTGTGCCCTAGGCCATCGGGCTAAGGGAACGCCTGCCTGGGTGACAGGCATCATGTTGCCCCACCTCCTTTGCCCCTTATGGTGTGGTGTGGAGTGAAGATTGGCCCCCATGTCTCTGTTTGAGGTGCGGTCGGCCCAAAGTCAAGGGCCCCTTGTGTGGCAAGCATCACGTTGAGTGGTGGTTCGAGCTACTTTGCCAATGTTCGGACATCGTGTGCGTGTTCTGCTCCCATTGGGTTTTGGTGACCCTAATTGCCATTCGATGGCATTTCGAATGAGACCCCTGGTCAGGCGGGGCTACCCACTAAGTTTAAGCATATCAATAAGCGGAGGAGAAGAAACTTACGAGGATTCCCATAGTAATGGTGAGCAAACCAAGAAGAGCCCAGCTTGAGAATTAGGCGGCTTTGTCATTCAAATTGTAATCTGTAGAAGCATCCTCAGTGGCAGACTGGGCCCAAGTCCCCTGGAAGGGGGCACCAAAGAGGGTGAGAGCCCCATTGTGTCTGGACCCTGTCGCACCACGAGGCATTGTCGGTGAGTTGGGTTGTTTGGGAATGTAGCCCAAATTGGGTGGTAAATTCTATCCAAGGCTAAATATGGGCGAGAGACCGATAGCGAACAAGTACTGTGAGGGAAAGATGAAAAGGACTTGGAAAAGAGAGTCAAACAGTGCTTGAAATTTTTGGGAGGGAAGTGGATGGGGGCCGGCCATACTTCTCGGTCGGATGTGGAACGGTGAATAGTCAATCCGCAACTCGACTCGGGGCATGGACCGATGTGGATTACGACGGTGTCCCAAGCCTGGGTTGTCACATTATGCCTGAGGAGATGTCATCACCACGATCATAGTAGGCAACATGCACCTCGATGGCGGGCCTATTGGCAACTGCATACTCTGGGCATCGGCCTATCGGGCTCCCCATTCAACCAGTCTTGAAACACAGACCAAGGAGTCTGACATGTGTGTGAGTCAACAGGTGAGTAAAACCCGTAAGGCATAAGGAAGCTGACTAGTGGGATCCCCTTGTGTGTTGCACCGCCGACCAACCTTGATTTTATGTGAAGGGTTCAATTGAGAGCATACTTGTCTGGACCTGAAAGATGGTGACCTATGCCTGAGCGGGGAAAAGCCAGAGGAAACTCTGGTGGAGGCCTGTAGCGATACTAACATGCAAATCATTCATCTGACTTGTGTATAGGGGTGAAAGACTAATTGAACCATCTAGTAGCTGGTTCCCTCCAAAGTTTCCCCTAGGATAGCTGAAGCCCGTGGGCGAGTTATATCGGGTAAAGCCAATGATTAAAGGCATCGGCGGCACAATGCCCTCGATCTATTCTCAAACATTAAGTAGGTAGGATGGCGTGGCTGCTTCGTTGAGCCACGCCATGGAATCGAGAGCTCCAAGTGGGTAATTTTTGATAAGTAGAACTGGTGATGTAGGATGAACCGAAAGTCGGGTTACGGTGCCAGATTGCACACTAACCTAGAACCCACAAAGGGTATTGGTCGATTAAGACAGTAGAACGGTGGTCATGGAAGTCAAAATCTGCTAAGGAGTGTGTAACAACTCACCTGCCGAATCAACTAGCCCCAAAAATGGATGGTGCTGAAGTGCGTAACCTATACCCAACCGTCAGGGCAACTGCCAGTCCCCGATGAGTAGGAGGGCATGGTGATCACCATAAAACCTGGGGCATGAGCCTGGGCAGAGCAGCCATTGGTACAGACCTTGGTGGTAGTAGCAAATATTCAAATGAAAACTTTGAAGGCCGAAGAGGGGAAAGGTTCGATGTGAACGACACTTGCACATGGGTTAGTCGATCCTAAGGGATGGGGGAAGCCCGTCAGAGAGTGTATGCTCGCGTGCTCCGAAAAGGAATTGGGTTAAAATTCCCGAACTAGGACATGGCGGTTGATGGCAACATTAGGAAGTCTAGAGATGTCGGCGGGGGCCTCGGGAAGAGTTATCTTTTCTATTTAACAGCCAGCCCACCCAGGAAATGGCTCAGCCGAAGGTAAGGTCCAGTGGCTGGAAGAGCACCACAAGTTGCGTGGTGTCCGGTGCACCCTCGGCGGCCTTTGAAAGTCCAAAGGACCGAGTGCTGACCACGCCTAGTCTTACTCATAACTGCATCAGGTCTCCAAGGTAAACAGCCTCTAGTCTATCGAACAATGTAGGCAAGGGAAGTCGAAAAAATGGATCTGTAACCTCAGGAAAAGGATTGGCTCTGAGGGTTGGGCACGGGGGTCCCAATCCACAACCCATCGGCTGTCGATGAACTACTCGAGCTACTTTCTTGGCGAGAGTGGGTCACCGCGTGATAGTCGAGGGAGAGACTGGGAATGGCCCCCTCGGGGCCTTCCCCTGGCATCAAACAGTCAACTCAGAACTAGTACGGACAAGGGGAATCTGACTGTTTAATTAAAGCAAAGTATTACAATGGTCCCTGCGGATGCTCACGCAATGTGATTTCTGCCCAGTGCTCTGAATGTCAAAGTGAAGAAATTCAACCAAACGTGGGTAAACGGCGGGAGTAACTATGACTCTCTTAAGGTAGCCAAATGCCTCGTCATCTAATTAGTGACGCACATGAATGGATTAACGAAATTCCCACTGTCCCTGTCTACTATCCAGCGAAACCATAGCCAAGGGAATGGGCTTGGCAGAATCAGCAGGAAAGAAGACCTTGTTGAGCTTGACTCTAGTCCAACTTTGTAAAATGACTTGAGAGGTGTAGGATAATTGGGAGCTGGAAACGGTGCAAGAAATACCACTACTTTTAACATTATTTTACTTACTCCGTGACTCGGAGGCGGGGCTCTGCCCCTTCTTTTGGACCCAAGGCCCGCCTCAGTGGGTCTATCTGGGCGGAGGACATTGTCAAGTGGGGAGTTTGGCTGGGGCGGCACATCTATTAAAAGATAATGCAGGTGTCCTAAGATGAGCTCAACGAGAACAGAAATCTCATGTGGAACAAAAGGGTAAAAGCTCATTTGATTCTGATTTCTAGTACGAATATGAATCGTGAAAGTGTGGTCTATCGATCCTTTAGACCTTTGAAATTTGAAGCTAGAGGTGTCAGAAAAGTTACCACAAGGATAACTTACTTGTGGCAGCCTAGCGTTCATAGCGATGTTGCTTTTTGATCCTTCGATGTTGGCTCTTCCTATCATTGTGAAGTAGAATTTGCCAACCGTTGGACTGTTCACCCACCAATAGGGAAAGTGAGCTGGGTTTAGATCGTCATGAGACAGGTTAGTTTTACCCTACTGATGATAGTGTCACGATAGTAATTCAATCTGGCACAAGAGGAACCGTTGATTCACACAATTGGTCATCGCGCTTGGTTGAAAAGCCAGTGGACTGAGGTTCTTTCCACGATTGGTTGACTCCTACCTGCAACTAGCTTGCATCCTTGGAGCTCAACGTACTGGGAAACGATGTGTTAAGGAAGACAATCAATGCTATCAATATTGGAAGATAGAAGGATCTTAGATTTTCATTAAAAAAATGGAGTTTGATGGTTTAAAGATTGAATATGTGTTTCAAGGGGAGAGAAATTGATTGAATTGATCTTGAATGAAGCTTATAGGCATAACATGAAGAATGAAGCTTATAAGTACCAAAATGTATAAAGATTTGAAAAAATTATATTGTAGGCATAACATGAAGAATGATGAGGCAGAACATGTAGCTAAAAGCATGAATTGTTAGATGGTGAAGGAAGTGAGATAGAGACCACATGGACTACTACAGCCTCTTCCAATGCCAGAATGGAAGTGGGAACATATTCCTATGGACTTTGTGACAGGGCTACTATAGACTAGAAAGGGTAATGATACTATTTGGGTGATTGTTGATAAATTGACAAAGGTAGCACATTTCATACCGATGAAGATATCTCATTCTATTGAGAAATTAGCTTAGTTATATTGATAATATTGTGAGATATTATGGTGTACCTATCAATATTGCTTCTGATCATGATTCTTGGTTTACTTCTAAATTTTGGGAATGTGTGCAGAAGGCAATGGGGATCAAGTTGAACTTTAGCATAGCATTTCATCCACAAACTGATGGACAATCAGAAAGGACAATCCAAATCTTGGAAGACATGTTGAGAGCTTGTGCTATAGATATGAACTATAGCTGGGATGAGCATGTGCCATTGATTGAATTTGCATATAATAATAGTTACCAAACAACTATTGGTATAACACCATTTAAAGCTTTGTATGGGAAGAAATGTAAGACTCCATTATATTGGGATGAAGTTGGGGAAAGTAGAATATTGGGCCCAGAGCTGATACAAACTACCTATGAGAAGGTTGATATAATCAGAGAAAGAATCAAGGTTGCTCAATCCAGACAGAAGAGCTATGAAAATAATAGAAGGAAACCTCTAGAATTTGATATGGGTGATAAAGTGTTTATAAAAATTTCACTAGTCAGAGGTGTAAGAAGATTTGGAAAGAGAGGGAAATTGAGACCCAGGTATGTGGGACCATTTGAGATTCTGGATCGGATTGGCCATATTGCTTATAGATTAGCATTGCCCCCAAAGTTGGAAAGGTTTCATTATGTCTTTCATGTATCCATGTTGAAAAAGTATGTTCCAGATCCTTCACATGTATTGCCTACTGTGGAATCATTGGATCTAAATGATGATCCGTTATAAAGAATAACCTGAAGGAATATTTGATAGGAAAGAGCATCGGCTCCAGAATTGTACTATCTCTTATGTGAAAGTGAAATGGAGAAACCATCTAGAGAGATATCTGGAACTGTTTGGATTTCCAGGTATGCCTAACAAATTTTGAGAACAAAATTTTTGTAAGTAGGGGGGAAATTGTAACACCCTAATCTGATTTTACCCTACTTGTGAACAGGCAAGAATCTTGGCCTTCGGGTTATCCTTCCCAACCAGCTAGTGGGCCGGGCACTACATCATTCTGCCCGAATACTAGTGCGGTGCCTATGGCCCCGAGCCCCCCTTGTCCTCCAACTGCACCAGGGATAGTACAGAGAGCTCCTGCTCCAGTTTAAGCAACATTGAACTGATGTTATAATTGTCATTCCTATGGGCACTTCGCTAAGGATTACTAGTACCCAGTAGCGGCACCGTCTAATCGGCCCCCTGTGCATAGACCTACATTGACTCAGGGAAACCAGCCTCAAGGAAGGATGTATGCCCTAACAACTGAAGAGGCTGAAGCTAGTATTGAAGTAGTAGCACGTACACTTTAATTAAAAGACTTTGTGATTAAAATTTGAGTAACATGTTATACTTATATGCAATGCAATGCTAGGTGTCTTATCTGTATCAGGTGTACCTGCCTATGTCTTATTCGATTCCAGAGCGTCGCATTCATTTGTGTCTAAGAGATTTACTAGAAACCTTGATGTGCCATCTAAGATCGTAGAATGCAAGTTAGTGGTTAGCACACCTATAGGCAAGGTAGAGCAGTTGAAAGAAGTGTGTGGGCCATGTTCAGTTGAGATTAATAGAAAGAAACTAGATGCCTAGCTTATCAAATTTAATATACAGAATTTCGACATCATTCTGGGTATGGATTGGTTGTCGGCTCATCGAGAAAATGTGATGTGTGCCAAGAAACAAGTTAAAGTGTTGGATGATAAAAGAAAAGAGCTTGTATATCAAGTTGAAAGGTTAAGGCAACCTAGAAAGACTATTATATCTGCCTTGCAGGCGGTGAAATTATTAGAAGATGGATGTCAGGGCTACCTTGCATCAGTATTGGATGTGGATGCAAAGGTTACTCTGTTAGAGGAATTGGAAGTGGTCAAGGAATTCCCTAATGTCTTCCCAGATGAGTTAACTCAGCTTCCACCTGATAGAGAGCTAGAATTTTCCATTGATCTGATTCCTAAAGCTGCCCCAGTGTTTAAAGCTTCGTATAGAATGGCACCAGCTGAATTAAAAGAGCAACATATACAGTTGCACAATTTGTTGAAAAAGGGATTTATGCACCCAAGTGTCTCACCTTGGGGTGCACCAGTCTTATTTTTCAAGAAGAATGATGGTAGTCTGCGTATGTGCATCAATTATCGGGAACTGAACAAGTTGACCATTAAGAACTGGTATCCATTGCCGTGCATTGATGACCTATTTGATCAACTGCAAGGTGTTAGGGTGTTTTCAAAGATTGATCTCAGATCGGGTTATTACCAGTTCAAGTTAAAGAGCAATGATATTCCAAAGATAGCTTTTAGAACTCGATATAGTCATTATGAATTCTTAGTGCTATCTTTTGGGCTAACCAATGCACCGACTGCTTTTATGGATATAATGAATCGGGTATTTCACAATGTCCTCGATAAGTGGATCATCGTTTTCATTAATGACATCTTAATTTATTCAAAGTCGGAAGAAGAACATGCAAGACACTTGAGGATGGTGTTACAAAGATTAAAAGAACAGCAGTTATATGCCAAATTTAGCAAATGTGAATTTTGGCTCAAGCAAGTTGGATTCCTAGGACACATAGTGTCTGAGAATGGGATCGAAGTGGACCGAGGAAAAATAAAAGTTGTAATAGAGTGGGAAGTACCCAAGAATGTAATAGAGATCAGAAGCTTCTTGGGCTTGGAAGGCTACTACCGACGCTTTATTAAAAATTTCTCTCAAATTTCGACGCCGATGACTAAGTTGACTAGGAAAGGTGTAAAGTTTGAATGGTCAGAAGAATGTGAAAACAACTTCTAAGAGTTGAAAAAGCGATTAGTGTCAGCTCCTATGTTAACCATTCCAAATGGTACAGGTGGAATGACGGTCTATACTGATGCATCCAAGATAGGGTTGGGTTGTGTTCTCATACAACATAGTAAGGTGGTAGCATATGCATCCAGGCAACTCAAGGAGTATGAGAAGAACTATGCCACTCATGATTTAGAGCTGGCAGCAGTCATCTTTACCTTGAAGATCTGTCGTCATTATCTATATAGGGAGAAGTGTGAAATATACAGTGACCAAAAGAGTCTTAAATACTTCTTCACCCAACAAGATTTAAATATGAGGTAAAAGAGATGGCTTGAGCTGATGAAGGACTATGAAAGTGACATTTAGTATAACCCAGGCAAAGCTAATGTGGTGGCTGACGCTCTAAGTTGGAAGGCTCAGATAGTTTTACTTTCATACTTAGCTGTCAACCCACAATTGATACAAGAGGTGATATTGATTGATGAAATTCTTCTATATGAGGGAGCAACATTAGAGCTTGAGCACCAGCCATATAATGTTAAGCAGTTGACTATATCCTTGTCAGCCTTACAGGTACACCCATCCATCAGACAAGAGGTGATAACAAAACAATCTTTGGATCCTAAGCTGCAAAGGATCAGGCTAAAGATTCAAGAGCAAACAATGAATGACCCTGACTTCACAATAGCCAATGATGGGGCATTACTATTTCGGGACCAGTTGTGTGTGCTCGATGACATGGAGATACACGATAAGATTGTGAAGGAAGCACATAGTTCTGAATACTCACTTCATCATGGGAGTACAAAGATGTATAAAGACCTTAAACAAAGCTATTGGTGGCCAGCAATGAAGACCACTATTGCCTTGTATGTAGCAAAATGTCTCGTGTGCTAAAAGGTCAAGGTAGAAAGGCATCGACCATATGGTACTTTGCAGCCACTCCCTGTACCGGAGTGGAAGTGGGATAGGATCACCATGGATTTTATCACAGGACTACCTCGTACACTCAAGGGAATGGATGCAATTTGGGTGGTAGTTGATAGGCTTACTAAGACTGCTCATTTTATCTTGATCAGGACCAATTACTCCATAGACAAGTTAGCCCAACTTTATATGGATAACATAGTCTGTTTACCTAGAGTACCGGTAAGCATTATGTTAGATAGAGACCCGAGATTCACATATAGATTCTGAAAGAGTCTCCAACAAGCTTTGGGGATGCAAGTGAATCTAAGTACAACTTTTCATCCAAAGACCGATGAACAATCAGAATGTACCATACAAATACTGAAAGACAGGCTCAGGGCCTGTGCAATGGAAATAGATGGTAGTTGGGAAGAATACATACCTCTTATGGAGTTTGCTTATAATAATAACTAATAAACCACCATTTGGATGGCTCTGTATGAGGCATTGCATGGCAGAAAGTGTAGAACGCCCCTATATTGGGATGAAGTAGGTGAACGACGAATGTTGGGGGCAAAAAATGATACAAATTATATGTGATAAGGTTAACGTCATTTGGGAAAGGATTAAGGCAACACAATCACATCAAAAGAGCTATGCAGACAATCGTAGGAAAGATATTGAATTTCAAGAGGGGGAGAAGTTAAGTCCAAGATATATTAGCCCATTTGAAATCTTGGCTCGAGTCAGCTTCGTAGCATACATGTTGGCTCTCCCACCTTCCCTCAGCAATATTCATAATGTGTTCCACGTGTCTATGCTGAAGTGGTACATCCATAATCCATCACATGTGCTGCCCATGGAACTAGAATATTTAGAGGTTGATATAACCTATGAAGAATAGCCTACTGAAATCCTAGACCGAAAAATAAAGACTCTTCACAATCTCTCCATCACTTTTGTGAAGGTCTGATGGGCTAATCATTCACTTAAAGAAGTGTCTTGGGAAAAATAAGATGACATCCAAGCAAAGTATCCTCATATTCTAGGACAACAAAGTACTATAATTTTGAGGACAAAATTTTCAAAAAAGGGGGGTAAATGTGATACCCTACTTTCTAAACCCGGTATAATTACCCGGTTGGTCTGCTTTGGTCTTGTAGGACCTGAACCCAAGTGAGCCGAGGCGGGTACCATATGGAACGTGATGACAAGGGTGACTCTGAACTCGAGTTGGCCAGATGAGTTGGAGTCGTTGCCTAGTGAAGTCCGTGTGCCCAAGCCGTGCACTTGTATATATCACGAGGCCATGTACACACAATAAAAGTACGTAACCATATTTTATATCAAGTACACGTGTTAATCGATTACCGAGAGTGAAATACGTGTCGGGGTTGAGTCCCATCAAAAATCCCAATGATTTGGCTAAGTTTTAGTCGACTGGTGGGTGGTCATAGGTGGGTCAACTCACTAGTGTGACCTACCACTTTGATCTCAGATATTTTAACCCCACTATAAATAGCATTTATTACCTTCCTTCTCCACATTTATTATTTTTACACGGTGGGTGAGAAAAGTAAAGGAGAGAGAAAAGAAGGAGAGAGAAGAGAAGAAGAAGGAAGAAATGGTGGAGAAAATACTCGTTGTGTATCGCTGAGATTGAATCTTTCGATTTTGACACAGGATTAATGATCCCCATCTCGAGATCTATGATTTGAGGTGAGTAAAGTCCATATTCCTTAAACCCTTATGAAACCCTAAGTGAAACCCTTCAATTTGGGTAGCAATCCTTTGGATCTTGTTATTATCTCTTGAGAAGGTGAATCTAAGGTTTAATAGAGGTCCTATATGTTATTTATGAAGGATTTAGAGGAAGACTTGTAAGATTTGTGAAGCATTTGTTGATCTCTTGAGCTAAAGAGAAGATTTGGGGTTTTGAGGTGATTCTTGAGCAAAGAGGTAAGATTCACGCTCAAGACTTTGGATCGACCTTAGATCTAGGTTGGAATCACGATTTGGAGTCTTAGACTTGTGGACAATGCAGTCAAATTGACCCGTGGGGGTTTCCCCAAGGTGGGATGAAGAATGGAAGAGAACATCAAAAACCTCAATTCTGATTGGTGGGTGCTTGGGAATGATTGGCCCCACCAATCCAGTGCCCTCCTACCTAAGTAGGCTGTTAGCTCAACCAGTGAGTAAGACTGATAGGTGACTGATCCCGTCTATCCAAGCAGATCTATTGGCTCAATAGGCGAGCAAGACCGGAGGGTGACCTGGCCACCCGCTCCTGGCCCGTCGATCCAGGCAGAGTCCCTGGGTCTAGTGGCGAGCAAGGACTGGTGGGTGCCTTGCCCGCCAGTTGACCTACCAATCTGACTTCTTGAATCCCATTTGGGCCCAAATTTTTTGGATAACCTACTCTAGTGATTCTAAAACATATTGGGATCATCATACCTCATTGGTTATGACCCTAAAGTGGAGGTATACTAAACCTTACTCTTTTTATGATAGGTTGTAGTAGAAACTTGCATCATCACAGGCCGGATCTTCCTCATACCAAGGGTAATCTTCGTACACAACTAAGTAAGTGGGAAGAGAAAATTTACATTATTTCATCCTGGTTGTAGACTAGCCATGTCATCATATTATCATTGTGTAAATTAGTCATCCACGAGTGCCATTGCATACATTGATGTGTGCATTATGAAATTCGTTTATGATTTGACATACTGATATCTTTACTTTCTACATGTCTATTCTTGCTTGTGATATGAGATGGATGATTTTAACTATCGAATATGATGCTTTGCTAGACCAGATGTCGTAGTCGACTTGGACACGAATGCATTGGTGGCTTGTGGAATGGGACACGATGGTACTATACAGTTGTACTATCTCACATAGGAGCATGCGGTTAGGAATGGCATTTCCCTGTGCTATGAACCTTCATAGAAGGGGTTTAGGTGTTGGGTATATCACTGGGGGGAAGCCCGAGGTTGTGTACCAATGGTGGCAGTTAGAAGTACGCCTGGCTGATCATTAGGATTGTCGACAACTTTGGTGATATAACAAGATGACCAATCATACTGCTTTTAAATTACTGTAGGCCAAGGCCCATTTTACTTTCTAGTACCCACGACTGCCCTTCTCAGGCAACCCTATGGGCATATCATGGGATGGGGTTCGCGGCTCGTACTCAGAGCATACGCACACTGTGATTGCGAGTAGCACAAGACCTATGACTTAGAATTGTTGTCTAGGTGGATTAAGATAATAAAATGAACTACATGCATATAGGTTCATTTGTATTGCGAATACTTGTTTGGTCTTTCTTTTCGCTTACTAGGCTAGTGAGCTCATCCTACGTGTGCACCACTTTTTAGATGATCTTATAGGTTATCCGACTAAAGAGCTAGAGTCGGGACCCACTGTGGAGTTTTCAACTGAGGAGTGGTGGATCCCTGAAGATCTTGGGCACTGGGTTAAGTTCCCGTGCGAGAGTTATGTTGCGGGACAACAACACTGATACCTACACAGGATTCTTTTTTATTATTTTAGAAATGTTATCCCTTTTGTGCTTTGGATATTTAAATTGTATTTCTTGTGTATATATCACGCCTACGGGCCCAAATATAAATATATTATGTAATACAATTTGGGTATCAAGAGTATTGGGGTATTTATAGGTATGTACATGTAAGACTTCCGCTGAAATACAAGATTTGGTTGACTTAGTGTGTGTGTGTGTATGTTGTGGTGTGGTTACTGTATCAGATGATCCTGGTAGGTTTTGGGTTAACAGGTGTTAACTCGATCACCGGTTCTGTTCTGTATGGAATGGGGGTGTAACAAATAGACTTGCTAAAGACCCAAACCATAGAATACTTAACACAGGTGCCATGGAGAGATATGTTTTTATATATCGCATTGAAAATCCTCCTTCTTTATTGTAATACATATATAATCAGATGCGTATGTAGTCTTAGTTAAGAATCACTTGTATTTTTATGCGGAATCCCTAACCATGGATAGCAATCCTTCGGACAGGCTTTGTTGAGGTTGGTGTAGTCGATGCAAATTATCTATTTTTCATTCGACTTCGGGACCATCATGACATTGGTGAGACATGTGGGGAATTGTACCTCTCTGACTAGGTGCGAGGCTTTCAGCTACTCTACCTCTTTGTTGATGATTCTCTGTCGCAAAGGGATGAAGTTTCTTCTTTTTTGTTGTATTGGCTTTCACCCCTGGTCGACATTGAGGGAATGCTCGGCAATGTCTCTAGGAATGCCGGCATGTCCTACCCCAACGAAGATGTCTGCGTTTTCCCTGAGGAAAAGGAGTATCTCCTGGACTTGACCTTGGTTCAATCAGGCTCCAAGCTACATTGTTCGGTCTGGTTCCTCCTCGAATGGTGGCACTTGTATCAGTTCCTTCACAGATTCTCCCCTTTGTAGGCGAGATTTGTATCGGATGTCCCGCACCTCGATTTCATATGCCAGGGGTGAGACAATGCCCAAAGACTCTACTTACGGCTTTCCTTGAGAAACGGGGTGGGGATGCTCTGGACCTCCATCATGCAAATCCATGACTTCGAGCAGATGACTTGAATAATGTTCCCATGGATGACACCAATTTGTTATGTCAGGAAATCGCACCTAGGCAGTCTTCTTATTCTGCACAGAAGAATAAACACGAGAGGGTGAGTGCCGGGTTGATTCGGCGGGGGCTCTCCGATGGCTAAGTCAGATTCTTCATAGACAGATAGTTCCAATAAGAATGGAAAAATATCAGTGCCCTAGAAAGAGGTTCACCAGGGTTCTTATAGCTGAAGATGGCAACCATTGGTTGAGAGTCCAACTTTGGTAGCTTCCTATTGCAGGTAGGAGTCTGAATATAACAAGAGTTGTAATAGGAATACGAAGATCGTTCCAGCTAGGAGAGCTTTGTGTATTGGCTATGATCTGGGGGATCTGAATAGGATATCCTATCCTTATAGGATAGATTCATGGTTCTTTCGATAGTCCTTTGCGGACTAGGACTAATCCATGTCTTGTGACCCATGTGTTGAGCTTGAGAAGCTCCTTTGGGACCTTCCCGCTAGGGGTAGTGGTGGGTTCTCAGGTCGAACAACTTGTGTCGAGTGACCTAATCACCGAGCCACTCACCGAGGGTGGCAACTCATGCATCCATCGTTCGATCAATGTATCCTTGGGGCTTATTGCCTGTTCTATGAATTGACACAATTAGGCATACACGGCTCAGATGGCTGATCAATGCGCACTCTCTTGTGCTTCTGTGTAGAATACGAAGACTGCCTAGGTGCGATTTCTTGATGCAAGAGTTAGTACTATTCCGCAGAGCTCAATATCGCCATTTTATTCATCACAGTTGCCGAATCCTTTACCTCTAGGAACGTCACAAACCCAAATGATATCTCTCCCCTGCATCAATGTCCTCTTCCCAAACATCAAAGCACATAGGATGCTCAAATCCATATTTAATTAGTGTAATGGTGAACATAAATAGGGGAAAACCTTCCCAAACTTCACAGTTGATCACAAGTTCGAGCAATTCCTTTTTAGTTGTGTGCCACATTGTTTCTGCCGCTGCTTCATTGTCCTGTTTTAGACGAGTTGAAGAAAAAAGAGTATTTTTAAAATTATACTTTTATCTTTCTCAATTAAGATTTATTGAACATGTGGCCAACGGCAAAAAGAAAAAGAAAAAAAAAATAGTTACAATCCCTTGGCTTTTTTATTTTTTTTTGACAATAGAAAAATATATTAATCTAAGAAGTTTGTTATCACATCCAAGTCCATATCAGAGAAAATATTGCCTAAACTGGCCCTATTAGCAAACTCCCAAAGCACATCATTTGATGGATTTTTATAAGTGAATTTTTATTTCAATAGTTTTAATGATTAACGAGACTATCCTAAAAAAATTGGCGAATAAAGGATTCTCCTTACCACATAGCAAAGGAAAACTTTTACATTATATTTACCAAGCCCCTTTTGGATTCTCTTCAAAAAGTATCCAAAAGATTTTCTTTTCGTCTTAAAGATTTCACTTTCTTATTCGATGAGTCGCCCGATGTGCATAATAGGATTTGGGATGGAGACAATTTTCAAATCCATTGTACACACATAATAGTTAAAAACTTAAAATTCTCTCTCTCACTACACTAGTTTCAACGATGCAGTGTGAAAGCTTCTTTTATTTCCAGTCCACCCTCCAGTCATGACCACAATCCACACATCACGGCCTTACACAGCTTACACAGTTCATATTTGATCTTCACGCACTACAAATGATTAATCATCGTAATGAAAAGAGAAAAGAATGGAGAAATCTGTGAGGGAATAGAATTCTCTCTCTCGCTCATGAAGGGCGCTCCATCTTCTGCTGGTCACTAACCTTTCTGTTTCCAATTTCTCTTCCATACTCAAATCATTGTTGAGATCAATAATAAACAGAAATTACTCAAATCACTGTAAAATAATGGATTCTCTTCTTCCAATGTTTATTTTATCTGTAAAATACTAAAATACGTCTCTCTACCTATTACTTTACATCTTGCCCACCGACAGCTGTATGACAGTGTGAGGTGTTTTCGACCTTTTCACACAAACAAACCCACCTCATGTTCATCTTCTCCGCTCTATCTATTCATCCCAAAAGAATAATCTTATTTGCCCTTCAGAGATCAGAATCATCTGAAAACTCTGCATATGTGAAATAGGATTTTCCCTTTCTTTTTTTCTTTTTTTGGTAAAGATATTTGCCCTTTCTTTACCAGTTGATCTGAAACACCAAAAGTTTCTCTCTGGGAAGTGGGCACTGGAACACTCTGTCCAGTTCATAGTCAAAAGAGTCCCCACAAAGCATCCACCATTACTGCATTTCTCCACACTCCTTTTTCATCCTGAGGGAGACTTCAAACTCCAACCCACAATGCCCCTCTCCTCTTTCATCCTTCTCTTCCTCCTCCTCTGTAGCTCCCACTTATTGGCCTCCACCCCGGTTCTCCTTCACCAGCACCACCACCACCACCACCACCGTCGGATCCTCCACCAGCCCTTCTTCCCTCTAAATTCCTTCCCTCCAACCCAGCCCCCATCTTCATCTTCATCTTCATCTTCCCCACCTCAACAACAACCCAAATTCCCCTTCTCTTCTGGTTCCAACAACCAACCATTCTTTCCGTCTTACCCTTCTCCACCTCCCCCTCCTTCTCCCTCCTCCTTTGCCACATTCCCTGCTAACATCTCTTCTCTCATACTTCCCCAATCTCCTCCCCGCAAACCTCTCTCTTCGAAGCTCCTAATCATCAGTCTAGTCCTCTCTCTTCTCGCCATCTCCTTCATCGTCGCCTTCGCCGTCCTCGTCTACCGCAGAAGACGTCGCAGCAACAGCTTCGCTAATGGCAAAACCTCCAGATCCGAGAGTTACCGCTTGTTTCCAGCCCACACTGCTCCTTCAGACGCCCACCACCATAAGGTTCGTGGCATCTCGGCTACAAGCTCTGAGTTCCTCTATTTGGGTACTCTAGTAAACTCTCGTGGGATCGATGGCGATGGTGATGGAGGTACTGCCGGTGCTGGTGCCGGTTCCGGTGAGTCGCCCTATCGGAAGCTGGGCTCCCCTGAGCTCCGTCCGCTTCCGCCCCTGTCGAGGCAGACTTTCAGTCAGAGTTTTGAGAATGCTGAAGAGGGTGCTTCAGGAGACGAGGGAGAAGAGTTTTACTCACCAAGAGGTTCTGTTAGTGGTAAGGAGAGCCCAGCTGTTACAGAATCGAGCTCAAGAAGAGTGTTTCAGGCTTTGGTTGCGGAGAATTTCGAAAGCAGGAGTTCGAATTCGAGTACTCAGTCTTACCCTTCTTCAGGTTCTGTCTCTCCTAGTTCTTCACTGTCTAACACTCCTCCCTCTCCTCCTACGCCGGTGAGCTTAAGCTCCAAGTCAAAATCACCGAAATCACCAGTATTTGTGGTGAAATTGCCTCCTCCGCCACCTCCGCCGCCACTGCGGCGTCCATTGGCTCCCTCGCATCCAGAGAGAAGTCCAGAGAAAAGTAAGAATTCACGGGAAAGAAATTCTTTGGATAAGAACCCAGATTCGTCAGTAAGAAGTTCTTCAGACAAGAACCTGCATTCACCGACAGGAAGGTCAGTGGATAAGAACCCACCGTCACCGGTGAGGAATTCAGATGTTTCCCAGCAAAATTCAGAATCTCCAGCGAGGAATTCCGATGTTTCTCTGCAAAATCTGCAATCTCCGGCGAGAATAAGCAGCATTCACAGGCAGCCCCCCTCTGTTCCACCGCCGCCACCACCACCGCTAGCATTGCATAGAATCTGGGAAACACCCGTTCGGCCTCTGTCGGTCCGTGAGGTAGTTGGTTTGCCTCCTGAGCATATTGTTCCTTCCAGACCTGTAGGGTTCCAGATGCCTACTGCTTGTTCTCCAGTTGAATTGGCACAGAATTCAGAATCTGTGGAAAGAAATGAGGAGACTCCGAAACCAAAGCTGAAACCTTTACACTGGGACAAGGTCAGAGCGAGCTCTGATCGTGCCATGGTGTGGGACCAGCTGAAATCGAGCTCTTTTCAGTAAGATCTCTACACTCTTTCTATAAATCTCACATTTGTTCAGTGTAAATTTTATCATCTTCGCTCTTGTTTTGCTGGCATGTGGTGGTTCTCGTAAATTTGTGGAGTTTGGATTTGGTTGCAGATTAAATGAGGAGATGATTGAGGCATTGTTTGTTGTAAATGCCACCAACTCGATTCCCAAGGAGGTTACGCGACCTGCTGTTCCCTCACCAAACCCAGAGAGTTGGGTACTTGATCCTAAGAAGTCTCAGAACATTGCAATCTTGCTCAGGGCACTGAATGTGACTATAGAAGAAGTCTGTGAAGGCCTTTGGGAAGGTAATAGTCAAACTATGAAGTGGAGGCTCTTTTGAATTCCCTCTACTGTTTTCAAGACGCTGATAATATTAATATTTAGCATGGTGGATGGAATTTGCTTTCCCTTACTTTTTTTATTATGCTAGTTTGATTTTCGATATGAATTCTTTTCATAGAGAATTTAGCAATGTTTTATTCAAATCGTATTGAAGTTGTGAAGAATTTAGCTAGTACTTTTAGATTCCACTTTTTGTGTGAATTTGAAAACAAATTTTCCTGATGTTCAAGACTTAAGACACTCTTCAAACTTTAACACACTATTGCATTTTGTTTTAGCCGATTGCCTTGTAGGGTTTTTGAGCTTTTTGGCCCTTGGTAAGTCCAAAAATGTGGCTGTAAGTAGAATGGAATGTCAAAACACACAGAAGGATGCATTTGTTGGGACCAGTTGAGTATTTGAGTGGAGTTTATAGCTCAACACAAGTGAAAGCTACTTGAGAAAGATACAGAATTTGCATTTGCTTTTTGTACTCTCACTCTCTCTCTTGCGCGTGCGCGCGCACACACACACACACACATAAACATAAATAAATGTCATTTGTTAATGATAGGAAAGTTTTCTATTACAATAGAAGGGTTCATAGCAGGCTCCCGTTGATGCTGAAAAGATCATCACTCCTACTCATCCTGGTTGGAGGGATTGCCCAATGTACTTAGTTTCTGTTGAAACCAACTCTAGCCAACTCATCTATCAGTAGTTTAACCTTTCAAGCCAATGAACTAATCTACTGAGCAGGTTTCGAGAACCTTCAGACACCTCTGGCTCAGAACCCTAACCAGAGGGGCATGCAGGAAATTATAATGTAGCTACAGAAATAGGGGAAAGTTAAACTGAACGTAAAATTGGGTACCGAGTTCTCCTGTTTCACCTAATTCTACAGGGGGGGGGGGAGGTTTTAGTCAGGCTCAATGTTTGAACATGGCTCTGCTTCCCATTAACTGGTGCATAATGAGTATACACATCCATGTGCACCACTCTAGGCCCTGGTGTGGTGCACCTGAAATGTGATTCCAGCTTATCCATGGAACCAATTATATATATATACCTAGTCACAGAATTTTTTTTTTGGGTGAATAAAATATATTAAAAGAAGCCCAAAAAGAGGAAAGAATAGGAAAAAAATTACGAGGGCCTCCAACATAAAACAACGGCCAACTGCTGACCAAGCCGAACCTAGTCACAGAATTATCATATGCTTTCCTATGGTCTTGTGCCAAATGACATCCAAATCAGCAGTTTATGTGTATCCTGGAAGACTAGGCATGGTTCAGAAATTTTGTTTTCTTTGTTTACATTCCACAGGTAATGCAGATACCTTGGGGACAGAGCTTCTTGAAAGTCTATTAAAGATGGCTCCAACCAAAGAGGAAGAACGTAAACTGAAGGAATACAGAGTTGATTCGCCATACAAACTTGGTCCTGCTGAAAAATTTCTCAAGGCGTTGCTTGATATTCCTTTTGCTTTCAAGAAGGTCGATGCAATGCTCTACATAGCCAATTTTGATTCAGAGGTTGAGTACTTAAAGAAGTCATTCGAAACTCTGGAGGTAAGGCAAATCCTTTCTTCATTTTTGCATTATTTTATTCTTTCTTTAACTTTGCTGCTGAAAACACATACAGAATGTCTTAATTTCAGCTTCAACAACCTCCTCCCCCCACCCCAAATCAAATCGAAGTCAACTGACTATTCTTTGCCTGGACCTGCACTCTCAGTAACTTTACCAAAATCATATCTTTTTTTTTTTTTTTTTCCTTCTTCACTCCCCTCTTTGTGCCTGCCCTTAGAATCCATCTCTAGGTTTTCACTTCTTTATACAGAAAATCGAACCATAAACTTTAGCTTAAAAATGAAACAAGATCTTCTACCTGATGGAGTCAGAAGAGTTGCAAGTGGTTTCTGAAGGTCCAACAATGAATCTGGTGCACCAGCGCTCATGGGACTTCTCTGCGTTGCTGTTATGGTGTAATGGTAAAGGGACCGATGTATATCCTTTCTGTGGGATTGTACTTGGAAGTTGGAGTGACACTGGCTGATCTAGAGGCTTTCCCTACTATGGGAATCTAAATATTGTTTTTAATAACTCCCAAGCATAATTAAGAATCATAGTTTTAAAAAACGGATCATAATTGGGGAGCGAACTACTTGGAATTCACTGATGCCAATCCCAATTATATTATAATCCTGATTCTTAGCAAACCAAGTCTAACTGATCTGACTAATTCGATCCATTCCGGGATGATTATGGCCGACTTCAAGATACATGAGATTGGATTGAATTGGAATCAATTGAACTGATCCAATACTCGATTCCCAAGTTTTAAAACCTTGCTAAGAATGGTCCAGACTGCTTAGAAGTTATTTAATGATTTGTCCATCTAATAGACCTTTGTGAGATCTTTATCTGCATCTTGTGAGCAGATTACTTGTTCCTCTTAATGTATTAATATTTGAAAGAAATAGGTAATGTATTAAAGTGTCCATAGCTCAATTTTGCAGATGTTACTGGCATTGGTGGTAACTTCACTAGCTGTTTTTGTATCTGAATTGTAAATGGACCATGCATGTGGATGTTAATGAAAGAGATTTATTTTGATCACAAAAAATATATTCTCCTCTGGGCCCCAATTATTCTTCAGAGTTGTTTCGGGGGAAAAAACTGGGATCAAGACATGCTAGTGTAATATATATATATATATATATATATGCACACACCTTGTTTCTAAAATGAACTATTTATTTTCTGTCAAGGTTATTTTTATAGAAACTGCACTCTAAGCAAAAAAAGTTGGGAGAGGGGTTCTTAGAATCCGATAAAAGAAGTTACCTCTGCATTTTTGTTCGCAGATAAAATATTAAGTTATTAAGGCTATTTGGACAGTCAACTGAATGATCTGGTATCCTTCACATATCTGCATTCTTTTTTTTTTTTGGGGGGGGGGCTGGGGTGGGGTGGGGGAGATGAGCTGCAACCATCTCTGCTGTCAATTGTTTACAAGGATAATTATGAAACCAATGACCTGCTGCTTCCCTTCCACATCGCTGCAAATGCTACAGCTTCTTACGCCAGTTCTCCAACTTGTTTTATGAACTTAATCCATTGCTTTCCTGAGGAAAATTGTTTGTTGTTTTGCTGGAAGCCAGTAACAGTCCATTTTTATCGCTTAACACTCATGGATGACATTTTGCAGGCAGCGTGTGAAGAACTGAGGAACAGCAGGATGTTTTTGAAGCTTCTAGAAGCTGTTCTGAAGACTGGAAATCGCATGAATGTTGGAACCAACCGTGGGGATGCCCATGCCTTCAAACTTGACACCCTCCTTAAGCTTGTTGATGTGAAGGGTACTGATGGGAAGACCACACTATTGCATTTTGTTGTACAGGAAATCATAAGAGCTGAAGGCTCTCGTATATCTGGTGCAAATCAAAGTCAGACCAATGGAAAACCTCAGCAGCCCACTTTCCAGGAGGATGTTGAATTGAGGAAGCTTGGCCTACAGGTTGTTGCTGGCCTTAGCGGGGAATTAACCAACGTGAAGAAAGCTGCTGCAATGGATTCTGAGGTGCTTAGCGGTGACGTCTCAAAGCTCGCTAAAGGGATTGGGAACATTAGTGAGGTTGTCAGATTGAATGAAGCTGCAGGGTTTAAGGATACCAACCGTGGATTCTCCGAATCAATGGACACTTTCTTGAAAAGGGCTGAGGAGGATATTGTACATGTTCAAGCCCAGGAGAGTGTTACTCTCTCATTGGTGAAGGAGATTACTGAGTATTTCCATGGGAATTCAGTAAAGGAAGAAGCCCATCCCTTCAGGATCTTCATGGTGGTGAGGGACTTCCTGTCCATTCTTGATAAGGTCTGCAAGGAAGTCGGGAAGATAAATGACCGAACAATAGTGAGTTCAGCCAGACAATTTCCAGTACCAGTAAATCCGATGATGCTGCCTTTTTTTCCTAAATTTAATTCTCTGAAACAGAGCACTTCGTCCAATGATGAGGGTTCATTGTCATCATAGTATTAGATGTCTGGACTCTGGTATAACTTTTTGTTCCATCAAAACCACTGCCGGACATGGAGGAGCTTGGGTCCGCGGCTGCTGCTGGATGTTTAAACTAAGATCACTCTTTTGTACTTATATAAGCCCATGTAAAAGATTTTGGAGTTGTTTCACCCTATATGGAATATAATAGAAGATATTAACTCAGGGAAGAAGAATAAGGTGGTGTCAGTTGATTGATATTTGTAAGTCAATGGGACACTGGAGATGATGAATGCTCTTCAGTAAACTCAACAGAATTCGCTGATGGTTAATCTATTTTTCCATCACTCACTAATTAGAATGTCTTTCGCCAGTTTATCTTTATCTGTTGCTGTCCTACCCATAGATGCTTCAAGTTATCTAGCATGGTTTTAAAATCAAACTGGAATTGATGGAATCATCCAGAGTTGAATTCTGATTATGCTCGATTTTCGGAACCCTACTCTGGATCTGGGGTCATAAATGTACATAGAAATTTTTTTGGGTCATTTTCTCGTAGTCACTGAGTGTAGAAGATCAATAGAATTTGTCTCTTGTATTTAGATATACAAGACTTCTATATCAAAAGCTCTGAAAAATCAAAGATATGTGAGAATTCTTTGGTTCCAACTGAATGCATTTGATTTGTAGTCTATTTCAATCTGATTTGAATCAAAATCTCGAATAAGAATCCACAAAATCTCGAATCAGAATCCATGGTGACTGATCTCCTAAGCGCTTTTATTTTATTTTATTTTATTTTTTTTAATAATAATCTTGTTGATCCTCAATGGACGTTGATCTTCTAAGCGGTGTTGAATTTTAAAATCTGTTAATCTTGTTCAACCTCAAAGCTTTAAAAAAAAGGATATCTTCTGTGGGACCCCATTGAAGATGTGGACGACTACTTCTGACTCAGTCCTGTCTGCCCGGACTAGACAGCAAACAAACAGTCCAGTCATGATTCATGACTCCATGAACACTTCCTAGCATGTGGAGTAACAAGTTGGTAGGTATCCATGAGTAGATTTATTTATTTAATATTTTTTTATCATAAGAAAAAGAAAATTCATTGATATGAAAGGAGTGAATATACATCATTATAAGAGTGAAGGGTATAAAGAAATGTTCTATTAGTGGTAACCCAAGAGACTACAAGTCACACAAGGTAAGATACTGGTGGGGGGGGGGGGGGGGGGGGGGGGAGGAGAGATAAGGAAGTCTTATGGATTGAGTTCACTTGGGTAGGTTTAGATAAGTTTCTTGCTTGATCAGTCCATTGCTTCATAGGGTAAAGAATCACAAGAGGATTTGGTTTATCCCAAGTGAAAAGCACATTGTTCCTATGTATCTATAAGTAACAGCATATAATGATGAAGGCAGTAAAAAATTTGATAAAATGTCTTGAGGAACAAAATGTAGAAAGTACATGATAATATATTGAAAGGAAGCCTCGGAAACAGCTTCAATTCGTAGTCCCAAAGGGCTTGCGGCCCAAATTCTTTTAGCAAACTCACAATAAAGAAAAGTATGACCAATAGATTCTTACTTGTCTTGATACAACCCACATATTGTATCGATGTCCATCCATTTTCACATGATGTCATTGGTAGGAACCCCTCCAAGAGCCAATCTTCAAGGAAAAAAAAAATCTTAAATTTCGGGTTAAGTTTGAGTTTCCATAGAAACCACCACCAGTGCGAGCAAAGAGATAAGAAAGCATATTTGTTCAATAATCCAACTTAGTTAGTAGGTGAATTAGCAGATAAATATTTAGAAGCCAATTTGGTTGTGAACTTCCCTGTTTTGGAGAGCTTACAGTACCAAATATCTTGTTCTAAAGAATTTGGAACATTTAGAATGTGAGACACAATAAGGAGTGGGAGCAATGTAGATAATAAACTAGTGTTCCAGGTATTGTTATAGATAAAATCACTCACCTGGCTTAGAGATGGAGGGGCTGGCTTTTGTAAAAGATACTCATTAAGAGAAAATTTAGACATGGCATCTATCCATGGATCGGTAAAAAAAGTGTACTCCTAACAGTTCCAATTTTAATAAAAACCAGTTTCTGAAGAGTGGGGAGAATACTTTCAATGCTATTCCATGAAATAGATTCTCTCTTTTTAAGAGTGGCCTGGTGAAAAATTGATATATTTGGAAAGTATTTAGAGGTAAGTGTTGTCACACATTGCCCCAAATATGGCTGAAGTATGCGACACTGGATCCCCAATCCAGTCAGTCTAACAATACCCAGGATCACAGATGTAGTATAGCAACCAAACCTATCTCACAAAACCACCTATTATATCAGAGTACGCATATAGAATCCATAGGAAGAATAAATATATGTGGTGACCAACTACAATGATAGTTACATGTAATTAATATTGTAGGCCCATACTGAATTAATCCACAGGTAACAATAGCAATAATATAAATCCTACAACTATGGTTAATATCAATACAAGAATAAATAGTAGAGGTGTCCATCCAACTACAAGTGTCTCGCAGTCACGGCTTCACAACCGTACTGATCTTCTATCTATCTCAGCTCCGATTCCACCATTTAAAAACAAATATCAACGAGGAGTGAGCTATACAGCCCAGTGAGGGGTGAGCATGCAAACACACACATACAAGTTATGAAGGTCAACACGAACCCACAATACCATACCACAAACTCCACATGCCAGATCCACATGATTCATTGATTAATCTATAAAATTTTTATCTAATTACTAAGTCTCAATGTCTATAGGTATAAGTGCGATAAGCAACATAGGTGGCATCCCCTACCCTGTACATTGGGCCTCAGGGAGACAAGCTAGTTGCAAGTAGGAGTCAGCCAGTCCCAGTTAGAGTCTCGGTCCCCCATCTAACCCCCTGACAAACATGGTCCTGAAATCCCACACCGTCATCGGGCCTCCCATGCTATCCGACAATCATGCATACAGTACGTCATACCATAGTTAGTAAATTCATGTAAAATACGTGGATATTTGCCGTATCTGAACGTTTCAATAAAAAATTCATAATTTGGCGTATCAATCCCAAAAATCCGTATTATACACGAATTCTATAGGTACAAGTATTATACGTGTTTAAAACAATAATACATTTTATTCTTATTAATATGTTTAATTTGGAAAAAAAAGAACAGTCAACCCCAAAAGTCAAAATGACACTTCTCTCTTTCCGAAAGTTTCTCGATTTTGAGAAAAATGTGGATGACACTCCTCTCCCTTTCTTATTTTATTAATTTCAACATCTCTTTCCATATTGCTGCTCCCTCTCTCCTTTATTACCTTATACCATTTATTTAATTTCATTTCAAGCTTATCCTAAATCTATTAATCAAGAACCTTATGTATCCACCCTCTTGTTCCTATCCATTAGCCTATTAAGTCTATTTAATTATAATTTTGTCACAAAATTTAAAATCTTACCTTAATTATGAATCTACCGTTAGTTATTATGATTGAATTATTGCATATCTAAATGGACCTATATACAATCTAATTTTGGTTTTACAATACGGATCCGCATCAGTAGAAGTTGCTGTGGATCGTACCATGTTGTGTCTTCTCATGATACAGTACATTATATCTTGGCATAGTAGTCCTCCATGACCTACCACCGAGTGGGATTAGCAAGGGATTATAGCACTAGGAATGTCAGCCTAACCATATGCATCTACATGCATCCATCACAACCATGACATCCATCATAACCATCAGTAGCCATAGACATAAAATAGACCTTTGAGCCCATGTTACTAGAAAGAACCTCGGCCACACCGTGCCACAGACTGTCAATATTACACCCATTACCATCCACTATCTCACTATCCGTCTACAAATCTCTATCACATCCAAGTAAGTAAAATATGCATCATGTGAAATTATATAATTTTATATGAAATAAATTTATAACATAGAGATCATTGCATACCACATGTGCAAGCAAACCCAAAACATATAAGAAACACTCCGTAAAATAAACCAAACACCTACTCACCTGATTTTCTCAGATTTTGTGTTCTTTCGTTGAATTCTTGATCACGCGTATCCTTACCAAGTACATTTCAGTTTCCTAGATTACCAAAATTTCACATTTAAATAAAATTTATTTCTAAAACCAATTATAGAGTTTCCCTTCCTATATTTCAACTGAATTCCTATACTGGAATCCACACTCAGTTGGTAAGTAGTGCATTGAGCTCAAGTCAGTATTCTTTCTCAGTTGACTAGCTGGCCAACTAGCATTCTAGTCCAATTCCTAAGGTCTGGGTAGGTCATCTAGTCAACCTACATAGCCACTGAGCCCATTATTGGTTTATTGGATTGAACCTCAAGATTCTTAACTCGTAATTACATCACGGGGTGTGTCTGTATTACCCCTGGCTCATGAAAGTATATGAATACATCTCAGGCACAGATAAGGGCAATATTGACCATGGAAACCAAATCCTGAGTTGTCATCATAGGTGATGTAGGAGGTGGCACAGGTGATGCATCTATTATCCATCTTTACCCTCATGCTCAGCTTCATGTGAAGGATTAAGATTTTCCCTCGTGGTGCAACTGTGCTTTTGCAGTTGTGGGTCATCTTAGGTGTCACACCCCGTTCACACAGAACCGGACTGGTGACAGGGTTAACTCCGGTTAACCCAAACCTGCCAGGATCATTTGATACAGTATCCAACCACAGCATACACACAACTTAGATAATGTTAAACAGTTCAGCGGAAGACTTAATTTACCTGTAAATATCCCCAATATACTTGATACCCAAATTGTAGTACATAGATAAATACATGTGGGCCCGTAGGCATGATATTTACACAAAAAGAATAACAATTCACGTATCAAGTACATAAAAGGGATTATCAAAAGAATCAAAAAGTAACCCTGTATGGAGTCACTGCTGTGGTCCCACAACACAGCCCTCGCACGTACAATCCGTGCCTTGCTCATAGTCCTCGGGGACCCACCAATCCTCTTCGGGGAATTCAACTGTGGGGCCCGACCTTTGATCCCCAGGCTGGTGACCTGTAAAATCATCTAAAAGAGGTGTATACGTGGGATGAGCTCACTAGCTTAGTAAGTGAAAAGGAGGACCACACAATAGTCCACACAATAATCACAACCATATGCACTATATGCTATGCAATTCATTTTTCATCACATCCACCTAAACAACATTACTAAGTCTTTGGTTTAGTGCACTACAGCCACAGTGCGCGTATACTCCGGTCCGGGTACGAGCCGCGAACTCTATCCCGCGATACGCCCATAGGGCTGTCAGAGAAGGCCCACCGTGAGTACTTGAAAAAGTAAAGCATGCCGACCACTGGCTCTCAACATAAAAGTAAATGATAGAAAATAAAGGTGCTGACTCCAGCAATTTAAAAGCAGTACGATTGGCCCTCTTGAATACACCACCGAGGTTGCCGATTGTCCTAATGACCAGCCGGGCGTATGTCTAACCGCCACAGTGACCCAACAACCGTTACCACTGCTTCCCCCCAAATGGTAACCCAACACCTCAACCCCTGTTGGGAAGGGTCGTAGCACGGGAAGATGATAATCCTAAACCGCATGCTCCTATATGACATAGTACGATTGCATAGTGCCACCACATCCCATTCCACGGACCACCAATGCACTCATTTCCAAGCCGACTACGGCATCTAGTCTATTAATGCATTATGGATAATGATGTCATCATTCATCACATAATCACATCATCATTTGATATTGAGAAAATAAACACAACACACATGTCATAATGGATGGCTAAGCTACATATAATTTGCATGATGACATGGCTAGTCTAGATACAATTTAATGAATGCCAAACAAGCCTTAAAATGAGGCCAAACGTCCTCTCCCCACTTACTTGTAGTGTACAAAGACTCACGCCCGGTACGGATGAGATCCGGCGTGAGAAACGTAAATTTTGGTGAACCTATCACAAGTGAATGGGGTTAGCATTTCACCACTTTAGGGTCAAAACTAAAAATATTTGATGACAAAATCATATTTAGAATCCTAAAAGAAGGTCGCACGTCCGTTTTGGGTCCATTCAGACGAAAAAATCACGTTGGGAGCCTCTCGGGTGGGTCGGATAGCCCACCTGTCATAGCCCACCGGTCTCGACAGGTGGGCGGGTCGGCCCACCAATCTTGACCCACCGGTCCTGACCGGTGGGCAGGTTGACTTGCCAGTCGGCCCACTTGTAGGGGCCCACCGGTGGAGGCCGAGGGTCGGCTAGGATCGGCGGGCAGGTTGGCCTGCTGGTCGGCCCGTCTGTCTGGGCCCATCGGTCTGGGCTCAGTAGCCTACATGCTTGCTCTGCCACCTTCACTCGGGAATGTTCATAACGTATTTCATGTATCCATGCTGAAGCGATACGTTCATGATCCATCTCATGTATTACCCGTGGAACCAGAATATCTAGAAGCTAATATGACCTATACAGAGCAGCCAGCTGAAATCATAGACCGAAAGGTGAAAACCCTTCGCAACCGCTCCATTTCCTTTGTAAGGGTGCGATGGGCTAACCACTCACTTGAAGAAGCAACTTGGGAGAAAGAGGATGAAATCTAAGCCAAGTACCCTCCTCTTTTCGAACAACCAGGTACGCCAATTTCGAGGATGAAATTTTCAGAAAGGGGGGGGGTAAATGTGATACCCTACTTTTTAAACCCGGTCTAATTACATAGTTGACCCGATTTAACCATGCAGGACCCGAACCGGAGAGGGTTAAGGCGGGTTCCTTATGGACTATGATGGCAAGGGTGACCTTGAACACCGGTTGGCCAGACAAGTCCGAGTCAGTGCCAGAGGAGACGGGTGTACCCAAGCCGTGTACATGCACATATCATAAGGCCATGTACAGATAAAGCTGGTATGTAGCCGTATCCTAAAGCGCATACGTATAATATACCTTATGCCGAGAGTGAGATTCATACCGAGAGTCGAATTCACAAAATCCCACTTGTTGGCCAATTTTCGACCCTCAGGTGGGCGGTCACAGGTGGGCGCATCTGTCCACCTGGGTGACCCACCCATGTGCTACTAATGATTTTAAGAAAGTATAAATAACATTATTTGTGTTTTTCAATATCTCATTTATTACACGGAAAGTTGGTGAGAAGATTTAGAGGAGAGAGAAGAGAAGGGAGAAAAGAGAACGAAGAAGAAGAAAGGGGAAGGAAGAGGAAGAAGAGATGGATTTCAGCGGCACCGAGGCTTGATCTTCCCATTCTGACGCCAGAAGAGTGATCTCCAACGCTAGATCTACGTCTAGAGGTGAGCAAAGGCTAGGTTCCTTACGCTTTCACCATACTCAAGTAAAACCCTTGATTTGGGTAGGGTTTCTTGAGGTCTTATAAATCTCCCTTGAGATGATGAATCTAAGGTTTAATAGATGGTTTATGTGTTGATTTTGAAGGATTTGAAGAAGGGTTTTCACGGTTGCAAGAACATTGGTGATTGGAAGTGATTTTGGGGTTTTGAAGGAGTTCTTGAGTAAAGAAGGTAAGATGATTTTCCATTCCTTAAATCTAACCTAGATCTAGGTTAGAACCACCTTATAAGACCTTGAATGTGTGAAGAATGGGTTTGGAAAAACCCCATTTGAATCCCCAAAGGTTGGGGGAAGTTTGGGAAGAAATAGCATTTTTCCGCCAAGACCGGTGGGCCAAACCGGTGGGCCATTTGGCCCGCCTGTGGGCACCCGCCTGAGAGGGTAGGACCATTGGGCCCAACTGATGGGCCAAACCGAAGGGCCACCCTGCCCGTCGGTCTTAGCAGGACCCTCGGGCCCAACCGGTGGGTCATACCGGTGGGCCGACCGGTGGGCTGACCTACCCGCCGATCAAGACCGGTGGGTCTGACTGGTGGGTCAGACAAGTGGCCTGTCCGACCCACCCGAGAGGCTCCAAACGTGATTTTTACATCCGATTGGACCCAAAACGGACATGTGACCTTCTTTTAGGATTCTAAATATGATTTTATCATTGGATCGTGTTAATCTTGATCCCAAAGTGGTGAAATACTAACCCCGCTCACTCATGATAGGTTCACCAAATCTCACGGTTCTCGCATCGGATGTCACCTGTACCGAGTGTGAGTCCTTGTACACTATAGGTAAGTGGGGAGAGCACGTTTGGCATTTTTTCAAGGTATTGTTTGGCATTCATTTAAATTGTATCTAGACTAGCCATGTCATCATGAAAATGTTATGTAGATTAGCCATCCTCATA
Source organism: Macadamia integrifolia (assembly GCF_013358625.1). Lineage (NCBI taxonomy): Eukaryota > Viridiplantae > Streptophyta > Magnoliopsida > Proteales > Proteaceae > Macadamia > Macadamia integrifolia. The sequence goes on from NC_056565.1 coordinate 41,026,325, forward strand.
TATTGTGCTATGGGTGTTGTGTTTATTTCTAAATGCCAAGTGATGATATGCTTATGCGATGAATGTTGACATTATTATGCATGATGCATTAATAGACTAGATGCCGTAGCTGGCTTGGAAACGAGTGCATTGGTGGCTTGTGGTATGGGACGCGGTGGCACTATGCAATCGTACTATTGTCATATAGGAGCATGCGGTTTAGGATTATCATTTTCCCGTGCTACGACCCTTCCCAACAGGGGTTAAGGTGTTGGGTTACCATTTGGGGGGAAGCAATGGTCATGGTTGTTGGGTCACTGTGGCGGTTAGACATTATGCCGGGCTGGTCAGTAGGACAGTCGACAACCCCGGTGGTATATTCAAGAGGGCCAATCGTACTGCTTTTAATTTGCTAGAGTCAGCACCTTTAATTTCTGTCATTTATTTTATGTTGAGAGCTGGTGGTTGGCATGTTTTACTTTTCTGAGTACTCACGGTGGGCCTTCTCTGACAGCCCTATGGGTGTATCGCGGGATAGAGTTTGCGGCTCGTACCCGGAGTATACATGCACTGTGGTTGTAGTAGCACTAAACCAAAGGCTTAGTAATGTTGCTTAGGTGGATGTGATTAAAAATGTATTGCATAGCATATAGTGCATATGGTTGTGATTTGTTGTGTGGACTGCTGTTTGGTCCATCTTTCCACTTACTGAGCTAGTGAGCTCATCCCATATGTGCATCTCTTTTAGATGATTTTGCAGGTCATCCATCTGAAGAGCACGGGTCGGGTCCCACAGTTGAGTTCCCTGAAGAGGACTGGTGGGTCCCTGAAGAGTTAAAGCATGACACGGATTGCTCGTACGAGGGCTGTGCTGCGGGACCGCAGTTCTGATACTGAGCTGGGCTCCACTTTTGATGCCGAGCTGAGCTCTACCTTTTGATGCCGAGCTGGGCTCAACCTTTGATACTGAGCTGAGCTCTAACCTTTGATACCGAGCTGAGCTGTACACTCTAATTTTTGATGATTCCTTTTGAGTACTTGATATGTAAATTGTATTCTTTTTTTGTAAATATCATGCCTGCGGGCCCACATGTACTTAACTATTGTATTACAATTTGGGTATCAAGTATTATGAGAATATTCACAGGTAAACCAAGTCTTCCGCTGAACTGATGAACACTTTCTTAGTTGTGTGTATGCTGTGGTGGAATACTGTATCAGATGATCCTGGCAGGTTTGGGTTAACCAGTGTTAACCCGGTCTTTGGCCCGGTTCTGTGTGAACGGGGTGTGACAACGGTGGTATCAGAGCGGTGATGCTCTGCTCCACTCATAGCATACCGTTTAGATCCCATAGAATCTATAATAGGAAATGGGATTGGGTTAATGTAAAAACTTTAAAGAGTTAAAAGCCAAAGAAAGAAAGGAATAAAAATGGTTGCATTTAGATATTGCATTCATGGCATGCGTGAGAGAAAAGGAAAGGTTAATTTAATTGGTGTCATAACCCATCGAGTGCAAGTTTGACGAAATTTCGACAGCATAACGACGCAAAATGAGATTTCTAAAAAATTTTCACACAAACACCTGATAAAAAACATATACATATATATAACAATGATCAAAAGTAACAAAGACACCACAACTAAACTACACAAGTTATCAAACATACAAATTCATCACAAACCACTATCAAAACACATCATCCCACAATTAAGTCCAGTTACAGAGAAAGTACAAGGAATGAGAAAAGAAAGAAAAAAATTACAATAGGATCAACAATAGGAAACAGGTGAGCAGCTGGTGTGGACAAGCTAAGTCCTCAATGATCATCGTTGTCGTCATCGTCCAATACTACTATGTTCACTTGAGGTCAAGAGTTGACGTTGAGGCGATGGTCGTAGTAGTCAAACCTCGAGTTCACCAGCCGTACCTCCCTCCGAAGTAGGCCAAAATCTATTGAGATGGCATTGGCCGTGGTATCCAAGCCCTGACCTAGTATGAGGAAGGAATTCTCCAAGGTAGCCTGCCTCTCCAAGATGCGTTCCTCCCTGGAAGCACTCTCGTCCAGTCTTCTTAGTAGCTGATCTTGGCCATCCTTCAAAGCCCTCATAGTGGACATCATGCCCTCAAAATCATATGCACCACTCTCAGGTGGTGGGGCTCTATGCTGTGAGCCTGCAACTCTGGTGAAGCCAGGATCAGTACCTCTCGACTCCTGATGCACCTCCTCAAGGATGTCCTCATCGACCAAATCATCCTCCTCATCCTGAGGAACATAGATCTCATCCTCCTCACTAGACTCCTCCTCCATGGGAACATCCTCCATAGGGGCAGCCCTCCTATCCCTACCTCTCTGAGCTCCTGCTCTCTGAGGTATATCCATAAGGGTGTGGAGACCCATCCTCAAGAGATTTCCCCTGTCGAACTTGTCTGCTGGAGTCTTCCCCTCCTCACCACTCAGGTCCACTCTGAAGAACTCAAAGATCCTAGTGAGGATCCTACCATATGGGAATCCTCCATCCTCGGGGTGAGAAGTGTGGTGCTCCATGGTCTTGAGGATGACGTAGGGTAAGCACAAGTGCTCGTCACCTCCCTCTAAAGCCTTATAGATGCAGAAGGCTAAAAAGGCTGCCATGAAGCCCACCTGGTTCCGGTGACCTCCTTTGGGGAGCAAGTTGAACTGGACCAATCGGGCAAATACATGAACCTCTGGGAAAAATGATGTCTTGGACTCTGGACGTGCACTACTGCCACAGATGGTCTCATAGATGTAGTCCGGTGTCTCTAAACTCATGAACGGGCCCAGGGGCTTACTCCTGGGAGGACTGTAGTAATGGTGCCCAGCTGAGGAGATACCCAAAATGCTAGCCAGGGTGTCCACGGTCAGCTGAATGTCCACCCCCTTCACCATACTGATTATAGCATACTCCCCGTATTGGTAGGAAACCTCCAGGTCGCAGTAGAATCTACAGACCAAGTGCTCGTAGCACGGACGGTTTATGTGGAGGATAGACTGCCAGCCCAGTGCTGTGAACCTCTCCTGAAGCTGAATCTTGTGAAATTTGTCAACTGCCACAGTCTTCTCCATCATTACAGACCTCTTCAGGAAGGCTTGCCAGTTGGCTGCTGCCTCTGAACAACGGAAGAGATCCTCATCATAGTCAGAATGATCGATGGGGGCAGGTCCGGGTCGCCCTGTGCGGGGGGCTGGAGAACTAGTCCCCACACTCTTATGCTTGGAAGCGGTGGTCTTACGCCGAGTGCCAGAGGATGCGGGCTCCTTGCCTTTGCGAGATGACATCCTGGCAAGACAAGAAAAAGAGGAAAGAAGGGTAAGTGACAAAACAAAAATCATGGAAAGAAATAGAATGTGACAAAATGTGATAAGTGAGAAATGATAAAAAGTCTATGAATGAAATGCCTGGCTAGTGACAAGACAGAGATTTTGGCAAAACAACAATGTGACAGAAAGAGGCAAGTAAAGCATGGCAAGTAGAGAATGATAGAAAAGAAAAACCCTAATTCTCATTGTGCAAGTTCAATCTAAGGAAGAAAAGATGGAAAGACTCACAATAGAGTGAAGCATGAAGCTTACATGCTCATGGATGAAATGCCGTCATTCTACAATTTAGAATATGCAAAAAACATCTACTATTATGCTATTGAGGTCCACAAATACGAAAGGATGCAAAGAAAATCAAAGAAAACCCAACACAAAAGATGGATTTTCATGGGAAGATATGGGATTTCAAACATAAGGGACTTTCTATGATTTCTACAGCATGTTAAGTACAAATCAAACATAATGCATTGCATTTGAGTCATTAATTGGGGAAAAAGAGCAGGAATTGAAAAAAATCCCCAAATTTGAGAAAACTAGGGCACGGTTGGGGTTTTTCTCAAAATGGAGAAGTAAATCCTAAAAACGAGAAATAAATCACAAGAGGAACATCACATTTACATGAAATCACTGTTCTATGGAAAGAATCATGGAAAGGAACTGAGAATGAAGACTACTCATGAGTTCTACCCCCAAAATGCAAAGTTCTAAGAAGGAAATGAAGCAGAAACTTACTTGTAAGTAGAGGGGTTGAATCTTCCCAAAAGCGCCGGATCGCTGAGTGAGATCGCGAGTGGAAGCGTCAAGAAGCTCTCCAAGATCGCCCGAGGAAGAGAGAGAGAGAGAGAGAGAGAGAGAGAGAGAGAGAGAGAGAGAGAGGAAATGAAGGAAATAAGGAGGAACAGGGGCTCAAGTGCCCTGTTCGAATTTTCACTCGGGTAGGACCGGCGGGCCACCCTGCCAGTCGGTGTCAGCCCACCGGTTAAAGTTTTGGACCGATGGGCCGACCGACGGGCCAACCTGCCCGCCGGTGTCACCCGCCGGTTGAGAGAAAACTTGAAAAATTAGGATTTATTGTTATTATTATTATCATTATTAATATAATTATTATGATTATTATTATTATTCTTATAATACTATGTTATGGTCAAGTGGGACCATTGACATACTTGTTGAAGCACTAACCCTGTATTTTTGGAATCAAGTTGCGGTTAGTTGCAAACTATCATACACTATAATACCCTGCGTGTTGGCATATAATTATGTGCCGATATAAATTCTATGGTGTTTAACCAATGTGGTATATGATATGTTCCAGGTACAGGCATACGATGGTACGTACTAGATCCGATAGCAATGCACGAGGTACCCCGCGTGGTCCTCGTCCAGTCAGTCGACCACCAAATCCCAAGAGGTCCGGCTCTGTGGGGCAAACCTCACTTCCACAACCTCCGGAGACCTTTGGTCAGGGTGGAGCACAAGAGGACCCACCTATGACTACACTTCCAAACCCTCCACCGGTTATTACTCCGGGGGATGTTGCTACCATAATTCAGCAGTCACAACAGGTTTTCCAGCAACAAATGCTTCAGCAACAGCAAGCATTTATGACTGCTATTCAGTAACAATTGGACCTTTCTCAATCAGGTCAACCTCCCCGGATACTTACTCCATAGGACCCGCCTGTAGGGTCTGGAACAGGGCCACAAGTGGGAGGTACACCTCCAATTCCGCCATTTAGTATTCTTCCGTATGGGGTGCCCCCTCCATACTCTTACTATTCGGCTTATACTCCTAATTACCCGCCGATGAATAATATGTCAAAGGTAGTGGAGTCATTCAAGAGGAACTTGCCACCTGTATTCTCTAAGGTGGGGAGTGATCCTCTGGAGCCGGACCAGTGGATCCAGGAGCTAGAGAAAATATTTGAGGTGATTGAGTGCACAGATGCACAAAAACTCATTTGTGCGGGGTTGCAACTCAAGAAGGAGGCCAACTCTTGGTGGCAAGCCTCTAAGCCCATATTATTGGCCGCCCATCCGGAACCCACCTGGGAACAATTCAAGGAGTTGTTCTTGGACAATCATTACCCACGCAGCTTCAGAGACCGCAAGGAGACTGAATTTATGGCCTTAACTCAAGGAGGTAAGACTATCCTTGAGTACCAACAGCAGTTTGAGAGCTTGTTCCATTTTGCCCCTAGGCATATGAGGACAGCTGAAGAGAAGGCTGCGAGATTTCTAAAGGGCATAAAGGCATCCATTGGGTATGTACTTGAGGTCTTAGATTTGACCGACTATGGCCAGATTGTGCAGAAGGCCAAGACCATGGAGGATAAGCAGAAGGGAGAACAATCCCTCACACCTAGACTGTGGAAGAGAACAAATCCATTTCCGGATATGGGTAACTCCTCCAAGGCATACCGTGGGTCGTACAGTTCTGGGCCTACGTATAGGCAGCCCTATAGGCCATCTGGCTACCCTCCTAGACCAGCTGGTGGTTCAGGCTCCACATATTTTCGCCCGAACACTAGTGCGGCACCTACAGTTCCAAGGCCGCCCCGACCTCCATCTTCAACGGGTCAAGTGCAGAGGGGCCTCGCCCTAGTTCCGACATCTCAGATCCGTTGCTTTAACTGCCATTCCTATGGGCACTATACAAAAGATTGTCGGGTTAGACTAGCCTTGCCCTCCAGTCAGCCCTTTGCGTACTGACCTCCCTTAACGCGGGGGAATCAATCACTGGGAAGGATGTATGCTCTATCGGCTGAGGAAGTTGAGGCCAGCACAGAAGTGGTAGCATGTACATTTTAAATTTAAGAATTTCCTTATGTTAAATATTGATGACCTGCTGAATTTATATGCATTGTTATACTAGGTGTCCTATCTATATTGAGCATACCAGCCTATGTTTTATTCGATTCAGGAGCTACACATTCATTCGTATCTAAGAGATTCGCTGAGAAACTTGGTATGTCACCCAGGACCCTAGAGCATGGGATGATTGTTAGTATGCCTACTGGTAAAGTTACACAGTTGAAGGAAGTGTATGGGTCGTGCCCAGTGGAAATTAGTGGGAAGCACTTTGATGCACAACTCATTAAGTTCAATATGCAGAATTTTGATGTTATACTGGGCATGGATTAGTTGTCGGCTCATCGAGCTAATGTGATGTGTGCTGAAAATCTGATTAGGTGACAGATGATGAAGGAAGAGAATTGGTATACTGAGCAGATAAATGGGCTAGAAAGATCCTTGTCTCCGCTCTTCAAGCGGTAAAATTGTTGGAGAGTGGATGTCAGGGCTACTTAGCATCGGTACTTGATGTTGATGCAAGGACTACACCTCTAGAAGAGGTAAAGGTGGTTAAAGAGTTTTTCGACGTCTTTCCAGATGATCTGATGCATTTACCACCTGATAGAGAGTTGGAGTTTGCCATAGACTTGGTTCCTGGAGCAGCTCCAGTGTCTAAAGCTCCATACAGGATGGCACCACCCGAGTTGAAGGAGTTGCAGATGCAGTTGCAGGAATTATTGGAAAAGGGGTTTATTCGCCCAAGTGTTTCACCTTGGGGTGCCCCAGTATTATTTGTCAAGAAGAAAGATGGCAGCTTGCGTATGTGCATTGATTACCGGGAATTGAATAAGCTAACCATTAAGAACCGGTATCCGTTGCCACGCATTGATCATTTATTTGACTAACTACAGGGTGCAAGGGTATTTTCAAAGATAGACCTTAGATCAGGCTATTATCAGCTCAAGATAAAGAGCAGCGACATCCCGAAGACGGCATTCAGGACTTGGTATGGTCACTATGAGTTCCTAGTGTTATCTTTTGGGTTAACCAATGCACCGGCAGCATTCATGGATTTAATGAATCGAGTATTTCACGATGTACTCGATAAATGGGTAATTATTTTTATTGATGACATCTTGATCTACTCTAAGATAGAAGAGGAGCAAACCCAACATTTGAGAATGGTGTTACAGAGGTTGAGAGAACAATGATTGTTTGTCAAATACAGCAAATGTGAATTTTGGCTTGAGCAAGTTGGATTCCTGGGGCACGTAGTGTCTAAGGCCAGAATCGTGGTAGATCCTGATAAGGTGAAAGTAGTAGTAGAATGGGAAAGCCCCAAGAATGTCACTGAAATTAGAAGCTTCTTGGGTTTGGCTGGATACTACCGGCACTTCATTGAGAATTTTGCCCAAATCTCAGCACCAATGACTAAATTAACCAAAAAGGGTGTGAAATTCGACTGGGTAGAGGATTGTGAGAAGAGTTTCCAGGAATTGAAGAAGAGGTTGGTGTCGGCCCCTGTGTTGACCATCCCTGAAGGCACAGGTGGAATGACAGTCTACACTGATGCTTCCAAAGTTGGTTTGGGTTGTGTTCTCATGCAACGTGGTAAGGTAATAGCGTATGCATCCCTACAACTAAAGGAGTATGAAAAGAACTACCCCACTTATGACTTGGAACTAGCCGCAGTCATTTTTGCCCTTAAGATTTGGCGACATTACTTGTATGGGGAGAAGTGTGAGATATACAGTGATCACAAAAGCCTTAAGTACTTTTTCACCCAGAAGGATTTGAACATGAGGTAGAGGAGATGGCTTGAGCTCATGAAGGATTATGACTGCGACATTTAGTATCATCCCGGCAAGAAGAATGTAGTGGCAGATGCGTTGAGTCGGAAGGCACAGACTGTATCACTCTCATACTTGGCAGTCAGCCCACCACTTGTACAAGAGGCGATGCTAATGGATGAAGCTCTCTTATATGAAGGAGCAACCTTAGAGTTTGAACGTCAACCAGAAAACCTTAAATGGTTGACTGTATCCTTGACGGCTCTACAGGTGCATCCGACTATTAGGCAAGAGGTAATAATGAAATAACCTTTGGATCCTGAATTGTAGCGGATCAGAGTTAAGGTTCAAGATCAAACAATGAACGACCCAGATTTTATTTTAGCCAGTGATGGGGCATTAATGTTTCGAGGTAGATTGTGTGTACCCGATGATTTGGATATACAAGATAAGATAGTGCGAGAAGTACATAGCTCCGAGTACTCACTCCACCCAGGAAGTACAAAGATGTACAAAGACCTCAAACAAAATTACTGGTGGCCAAGCATGAAAGTCACAATAGCTCTGTATGTGGCGACTTGTCTTACATGCCAGAAGGTAAAAGCTGAGAGGCATCGACCTTATGGTACTCTTCAGCCACTCCCAGTACCAGAATGGAAGTGGGATAAGATTACAATGGACTTTGTCACCGGACTACCATGTACACCTAAGGGGATGGACGCGATATGGGTGATCGTTGATCGGCTTACTAAGACTGCTCATTTCATTCCCATCAAGACCAAGTTCTCTATGGCCAAACTAGCACAACTTTATATGGATAACATAGTGCGCTTACATGGAGTGCCAGTGAGCATTGTATCAGATAGGGACCCAAGGTTCACTTCCAGATTTTGGAAAAGCTTCCAGCGTGCCTTGGGATCACAGTTGAATTTGAGTACTGCTTTCCACCCACAGACTGATGGTCAGTCGGAGCGAACCATACAGATATTAGAAGACATGCTCAGGGCATGTACAATGGAAATGTGTGGTAGTTGGGAAGAATATATACCCCTTATGGAGTTTGCCTATAACAACAGTTACCAAGCTACAATTGGGATGGCTCCGTATGAGGCATTATATGGCAGGAAGTGCAGAACTCCTTTGTATTGGGATGAGGTAGGTGAACGTCGAATGTTAGGACCTGAAATGATATAGATGACTTGTGACAAGGTCGACGTTATTCGAGAACGGATTAAAGCAGCTCAGTCCCGTCAAAAGAGCTATGCAGACACCCGCAGAAAAGACATTGAATTTCAGCCAGGAGAAAAGGTATTTCTCAAGATCTCTCCTACTAAAGGGTTGCAAAGGTTTCACAGAAAGGGGAAGTTGAGCCCAAGATACATTGGACCATTTGAGATCTTAGCCCGGGTTGGCTCAGTAGCCTACATGCTTGCTCTGCCACCTTCACTCGGGGATGTTCATAATGTATTCCATGTATCCATGCTGAAGCGATACGTTCATGATCCCTCTCATGTGTTATCTGTGGAACCAGAATACCTAGAAGCTGACATGACCTATACAGAGCAGTCGGCTGAAATTTTGGACCGAAAGGTGAAGACCCTTCGTAACCGCTCCATTTTCTATGTAAAGGTGCGATGGGCTAATCATTCACTTGAAGAAGCATCTTGGGAGAAAGAGGATGAAATCCAAGCCAAGTACCCTCATCTTTTTGAACAACCAGGTACATCAATTTCGAGGACAAAATTTTCAGAAAGGGGGAGGGGTAAATGTAATACCCTACTTCTTAAACCCAGTCTGATTACACGGTTGACCCGGTTTAACCATGCAGGACCCAAACCAGAGAGAGTTAAGGCGGGTTCCTTATGGACCATGATGGCAAGGGTGACCTTAAACACTGGCTTACCCGACAAGTCCGAGCTAGTGCCAGAAGAGACGGGGGTACCCAAGCCGTGTACATGCACCTATCATAAGGCCATGTACGGATAAAGTAGGTATGTAGCCGTATCTTAAGGCGCATACGTATATTACATTTTCTGCCAAGAGTGAGATTGTGCCGAGGGCCGAATTCTGTCAAAATCCCACTTGTTGGCCATGTTTTGACCCTCAGGTGGGCGGACAGGTGGGCGCATCCACCCACCTGAGTGACCCACCCATGTGATTGCTTAGTTATTTTAGGAAGTATAAATAGCATTTAAATTTTCATTTTTCTTTTCTCATTTATGACACTCGGACATTGGTGAGAAGAGTAAAGAGGAGAGAGAAAAGAAGGGAAAGAAGGGGAGAAGAGAAGGAAGAGGAAGAAGAGATGGATTTCAGTGGCGCCGAGGCTTGATCTTCCCATTCCGACGCCGAAAGAGTGATCTCCAACACCAGATCTACGTCTAGAGGTGAGCAAAGGCTGGGTTCCTTAAGCTTTCACCATACCCAAGTAAAACCCTTGATTTGGGTAGGGTTTCTTGAGGTCTTGTAAATCCCCCTTGAGATGATGAATCTAAGGTTTAATAGATGGTTTATGTGTTGATTTTGAAGGATTTGAAGAAGGGTTTCCACGGTTGCAAGAACATTGGTGATTGGAAGTGATTTTGGGGTTTTGAAGGAGTTCTTGAGCAAAGAAGGTAAGATGACTTTCCATTCCTTAAATCTAACCTAGATCTAGGTTAGAACCACCTTATGAGACCTTGAATGTGTGAAGAATGGGTTTGGAAAAGCCCCATTTGAATCCCCAAAGGTTGGGGGAAGTTTGGGAAGAAATAGCATTTTCCCGCCAAGACCGGTGGGCCAAACCGGTGGGCCATTTGGCCCGCCTGTGGGCACCCGCCTGAGAGGGTAGGATCCTCGGGCCCAACCAGCGGGCCAAATCGATGGGCTGAACGGTGGGCCACCCTGCCCGCCGGTCTTAGCAGGACCCTTGGGCCCAACCGACGGGTCAGACCGATGGGCCGACCTACCTGCCGGTCAAGACCAGTGGGTCTGACTGGTGGGTCAGACAGGTGGGCTATCCGACCCACCCGAGAGGCTCCAAACGTGATTTTTACGTCTGATTGGACCCAAAATGGACGTGTGACCTTCTTTTAGGATTCTAAACATGATCTTGTCATTGGATCATGTTAATCTTGATCCCAAAGTGGTGAAATACTAACCCCGCTCACTCATGATAGATTCACCAAATCTCACGCTTCTCGCATCGGATCTCACCCGTACCGAGCGTGAGTCCTTGTACACTACATGTAAGTGGGGAGAGGAAGTTTGGCCTTATTTCAAGGCATTTTTTGGCATTCATTTAAATTGTATCTAGACTAGCCATGTCATCATGAAAATGTTATGTAGATTTTCCATCCTCATATATTATGCTATGGGTGTTGTGTTTATTTCTAAATGCCAAGTGATGATATGCTTATGTGATGAATGTTGACATCATTATGCATGATGCATTAATAGACTAGACGCCATAGTCGGCTTGGAAACGAGTGCATTGGTGGCCCGTGGTATGGGACGCGGTGGCACTATACAATCGTACTATTGTCATATAGGAGCATGCAGTTTAGGATTATCATTTTCCCGTGCTACGACCCTTCCAAATAGGGGTTAAGGTATTGGGTTACCATTTGGGGGGAAGTAGTGGTCGCGGTTGTTGGGTCACTGTGGTGGTTAGACATTACTCCCGGCTGGTCAGTAGGACATTCGACAACCCTGGTGGTATATTCAAGAGGGCCAATCGTACTGCTTTTAAATTGCTGGAGTCAGCACCTTTAATTTCTGTCATTTATTTTATGTTGAGAGCCAGTGGTTGACATGTTTTACTTTTTCGAGTACTCACGGTGGGCCTTCTCCGACAGCCCTATGGGCGTATCGCGGGATGGAGTTCGCGGCTCGTACTCGGAGTATACGCGCACTGTGGTTGTAGTAGCACTAAACCAAAGGCTTAGTAATGTTGCTTAGGTGGATGTGATTAAAAATGTATTGCATAACATATAGTGCATATGGTTGTGATTTGTTGTGTGGACTGCTGTGTGGTCCATCTTTCCACTTACTGAGCTAGTGAGCTCATCCCACGTGTGCACCTCTTTTATATGATTTTGCAGGTCATCCATCTGAAGAGTATGGGTCGGGTCCCACAGTTGAGTTCCCTGAAGAGGACTGGTGGGTCCCTGAGGAGTTAGAGCACGGCATGGATTGCTTGTGCGAGGGCTATGCTGCGGGACCGTAGTTCTGATACTGAGCTGAGCTCCACTTTTGATGCCGAGCTGAGCTCTACCTTTTGATGCCGAGCTGGGATCAACCTTTGATACTGAGCTGAGCTCTAACCTTTGATACCGAGCTGAGCTGCACACTCTGATTTTTGATGATTCCTTTTGAGTACTTGATATGTAAATTGTATTCTTTTTTTGTAAATATCATGCCTGCGGGCCCACATGTACTTAACTATTGTATTACAATTTGGGTATCAAGTATTATAGGAATATTCACAGGTAAACCAAGTCTTCCGCTGAACTGATGAACACTTTCTTAGTTGTGTGTATGCTGTGGTGGAATACTGTATCAGATGATCTTGGCAGGTTTGGGTTAACCGGTGTTAACCCGGTCACTGGCCCGGTTCTGTGCGAACGGGGTGTGACAACCCAAATTGTAATACATAGATAAATACATGTGGGCCCGCAGGCATGATATTTACACAAAGAGAATAACAATTCACGTATCAAGTACACAAAAGGGATCATCAAAAGAATAAAAAAGTAACCCTGTATGGAGTCACTGCTGTGGTCCCACAACACAGCCCTCGCACGTGCAATCCGTGCCGTGCTCATAGTCCTCGGGGACCCACCAATCCTCTTCAGGGAATTCAACTATGGGGCCCAACCCTTGATCCCCAGGCTGGTGACCTGCAAAATCATCTAAAAGAGGTGTACACGTGGGATGAACTCACTAGCTCAGTAAGTGAAAAGGAGGACCACACAACAGTCCACACAACAATCACAACCATATGCACTATATGCTATGCAATTCATTTTTCATCACATCCACCTAAACAACATTACTAAGTCTTTGGTTTAGTGCTACTACAACCACAGTGCGCGTATACTTTGGGTACGAGCCGCGAACTCCATCCCACGATATGCCCATAGGGCTGTCGGAGAAGGCCCACCATGAGTACTCGGAAAAGTAAAGCATGCTAACTATCGGCTCTCAACATAAAAGTAAATAACAAAAAATAAAGGTGCTGACTCCAGCAATTTAAAAGTAGTACGATTGGCCCTCTGGAATATACCACCGACGTTGCCAACTATCCTAATGACCAGTCGGGCATATGTCTAACCGCCACAGTGACTCGACAACCGCGACCACTACTTCCCCCCAAATGGTAACCCAACACCTTAACCCCTGTTGGGAAGGGTCGTAGCACGTGAAGATGATAATCCTAAACCACATGCTCCTATATGACATAATACGATTGCATAGTACCACCGCGTCCCATTTCACGGGCCACCAATGCACTCGTTTCCAAGCCGACTACGGCATCTAGTCTATTAATGCAATATGCACAATGATGTAATCATTCATTACATAATCACATCATCATTTGACATTGAGAAAATAAACACAACACACATGTCATAATAATATGAGGATGGCTAAGCTACATATAATTTGTATGATGACATGGCTAGTCTAGATACAATTTAATGAATGCCAAACAAGCATTAAAATGAGGCCAAAAGTCCTTTTCCCACTTACTTATAGTGTGCAAAGACTCACGCCCGGTACGGATGAGATCCAGCGCGAGAAACGTAAATTTTGGTGAACCTATCACAAGTGAATGGGGTTAGCATTTCACCACTTTGGGGTCAAAACTAACAAGATTTGATGACAAAATCATGTTTAGAATCTTAAAAGAAGGTCGCACATCCGTTTTGGGTCCATTCGAACGAAAAAATGACGTTGGGAGCCTCTCGGGTGGGTCGGACAGCCCACCTGTCACAGCCCACCGGTCTCGACAGGTGGGCGGGTCGGCCTGCCGGTAGGTGCCCATCGGTGGAGGCCGAGGGTCGGATAGGACCGGCAGGCAGGTTGGCCCTCTGGTCGGCCCGTCAGTCTAGGCCCACCGATAGGGGCCCACAGATTGCCCCCGAGGGCTTGCCCTCTCAGGCGGATGCCCTCAGGCGGGCCATTTGGCCCACCAGTCTCAGCCCACCTGAGAGGGCGGAAAACTGCCATTTTCCCCGAAATTTTCCCCAACCTTTGGGGAATCAAATGGGGCTTTTCCAATCCCATTTCCACACATTCAAGGTCTCATAAGATGATTCTAACCTAGATCTAGGTTAGATTTAAGGAATGGAAAGCTATCTTACCTTCTTTGCTCAAGAACTCGTTTAAAACACCAAAATCACTTCAAATCACCAATGCTTCTCCAACCTTATAAACACTTCTTCAAATCCTTCAAAATCAACACATAGACCATCTATTAAACCTTAGATTCATCATCTCAAGGGGATTTACAAGACCTCAAGGAACTCTACCCAAATCAAGGGTTTTACTTGGGTATGGTGAAAGTTTAAGGAACATAGCCTTCGCTTACCTCTAAACATAGATTTCGTTTTGGAGATCACTCTTCTGGCGTCGGAATGGGAAGATCAAACCTTGGCGCCGCTTAAATCCATTTCTTCTTCCTCTTCCTTCCCCTTTCTTCTTCTTCGTTCTCTTTTCTCCCTTCTCTTCTCTCTCCTCTAAATCTTCTCACCAACTTTCCGTGTAATAAATGAGATATTGAAAAACACAAATAATGCTATTTATACTTTCTTAAAATCATTAGTAGCACATGGGTGGGTCACTCAGGTGGGTGGATGCGCCCACCTGTGACCGCCCACCTGAGGGTCGAAAATTGGCCAACAAGTGGGATTTTGGTGGAATTTGACTCTTGGCATGAATCTCACTCTCGGCTCAAGGTATATTATACGTATGCGCTTTAGGATACGACTACATACCAGCTTTATCCATACATGGCCTTATGATATGTGCATGTACACGGCTTGGGTACACCCGTCTCCTCTGGCACTGACTCAGACTTGTCTGGCCAACCGGTGTTCATGGTCACCCTTGCCATCATGGTCCATAAGGAACCCGCCTTAACCCTCTTCGGTTCGGGTCCTGCATGGTTAAACCAGGTCAACCGTGTAATTAGACCGGGTTAAAAAGTAGGGTATCACATTAGGGATGGGTATGCTTCGACATTTGGGAAATCTCCTATGAAATGAACAGACCAATTAATCTCCCAAATGATTTATGCATACCATATGACCACACAACATGCTTTATAGGTATAGAAAAATTAAAACACATTTGCGAAAAGAAAAGTCATATGCTCAATTCTTTAGCAGACGACACCAACCCACATCAACCTAATTCTCGAATCCTAACTTATAATATACTAGTACTTATTTAATTTCCACTTGTTTTTATCTTGTTACCTTTTTATTTGTTCAACTATATTTATGATTTATGCTCTTTGAATTATTGTCAGTGAATGACTTTTGCACCTAGGCTGGTCTCCTAGGGTGAGCACTAAAAGTTATGCAATTATCTTGAAATTTTTAAATTTAATCCTAATCATCACCAGTATATTTTAAGATCTCATGCATTTGTGAATTAAGATAGAGCATTACGCTTTGATACCATTCTGTCCCACCCTGCATCAAATTGGCCAAGGTATGCGGCACTGGACACCCATATCCAGTCAGCCTAACCCTCCAGGATCACAGATGCAGTATCTTAATTTCACAATTGCTACAAAGATCATAACTAAAATCAGAGTACACTAATAAAATCATACATTTACCACTGGTTATGTACTAAAATAATAAATTGTATAATACAAATTTCTATGTCTATAAACAACCACAAGTTACAATACTACTTGCTACAAATTTTATAAATATTTACATAAAAAAAGAATATCTGGAATAATAGAAGTGATGTCCATCAGCATCTTGGTGTCTCATAGACACAACCTCACAACCACTACCAATGTCCAATCTTTCCTCAGCACCGATTCCAACATCTAAAAGGAATAATCAATGAGGAGGGGGGGGGAGCTTCACAAGCCCAGTGAGGGGTGCATATGCAACATATGCAAACAAATGAAGCAATCCATGCTTAAACAAATTAGATGATGCTTATGATTCGATTTTAGCAAACAATAACTAAGTCCAAGATACGTTATTAGTGCTATTATAACATAGGTTATATTCCAAGCAAGTTGTGAGTCAGGAGCTTACATGCCATCGTTCACCCCGCAAACCCCTAATGGGTAATCCCACCGTATAACCTCGGTCCCAGAAAACCCATCGGTCACTTATGCTGCATTACAAACATATCATCCCTAGGATCAGCCAGTACCTAACCCCTACTAGCAAGGGGTGTATCACTAAGGTCTATGAATCCTAACTCGATGCAATCTATATGCATTCATACCAATCCATACATCAGTGGCCATCACTGTAGTGCCGACCTCTGTGCCCACGATACCAGATCCTCCCCCCTCGGTGACACTGGGCCTCAGACCATCGATGTTACAACCATTTTCACTCATCACGCATCATACAACACATATCCTCTAACCTTTAGGCCCATGGTATCGGAAAGAACCTTGGCCTCATCGTGCCCTAGACCATCAGAGCCACAGTCATAACTATACTATTAACCTTTGGGCCCATGGTACCAGAAAGAACCTCAGTCACACTATGCCCCTGACTTTCAATACCACAGTTACAACTATAGAACCCATCCATAATACCACAAAAAATAACCTCACTTACCTCCGCAGTCCAAAACCATTCCCCAGCCTCATCCTTCCATATTCAAAGGTTAGCAATAATAATAGCACAAGATAAATAAGTCCTTATCAAACAGCATGCATAGCAGCAATATGACATGTCATTCATGCACATAGTTCATGAAAAAATAGAATTAATGCATAAACACTCTGTAAAATAAAGTCAAACACCCATCACCTTAAAACCCAATTCACCAAGTACGATAGGATCCACGCAGTCAACTGTGTGTCCTCACCCGAAAAGTTTTAGGTTCCTAACCAATGGTGTATCATATTATTAAGCATTCATAACACCTAATATGACTAAGTATAGGTTCACTGCTGACCCCAAAATGACTTCCAACAACCCCATGTATTAACCCAATTTAAGTCTTGGAAAAGCCCTCGAACTACCCCTACCCATAGGGTTAATTTGGGTAAAAAGTTAGGAAACATGACAAACAAGGGGTAGGGTACTAACTAGGGAAAACAGGGGGTGATTGGGCTCAAAATACCCCAATCTGTGGGAGATGCTTACCCAACTGGCGGGTCGATTTTTGCAGAATTTTTTGCACTCCCACAGGCTATTTTGACAGTTCTCTTGGTTTGGGCTGCTCACGGGCGATAGTTATTGACCATGGCAGCATGAGGAAGGTCCCATATAATCTCTAAGGTCACTTTATAACCCCTAAAACCATCAATTTCATTGATTAAAATTCTATCCTTGTATTCCTAGAATTTTTCTTCCCTGGAATGGCAATTTCAGGTATGGGAATATGGTCCCTAACCTCTTGAGCTTGAACCCAATTTATGGGTGGCTGTAGTGACAATTTAAAGTCTGCACCTCACCTTAAATTACATGTACAACAAGAGTACATTAAGAAATACAATTGATTTATTCTCTATGGCAGAACTTTAACCCAAAACCCTAGTCTTGCAGTCCATGTGTTTTCACTTTGGGTGCCTGCATGCTTGGGAACCAAGCTGAATATTCTTCCAAATTTAAGTACAGATATTGTAAAATAAGTCCAAGGATGATCTTGTGATCTATAATCAGGCAGCTTTTATCCCTGGAAGAAACATTGCAGACAATATCCTTCTTTGTCATGAAATTATTAGAGGCTTTGATAGAAAAAATCATTATCCTTCTGTTCTCCTTAAGTTGGACATTCATAAGGCCTTTGATTCAATCAGATGGGACTATATGTATCAGATCCTTGAGAGAATGAAATTTCCTCTTAATTTCATTAATTGGATTTGTTGTTGCATCTCTTCCCCTCGCTTCTCTATTCTTGTTAATGGGTCCCCTCATGGCTTCTTCAACTCTAAAGTTGGTATTCATCAGGGATGTCCCATCTCCCCCTTGATTTTCTCCATTGCGATAGAAGGCCTCTAAAAAATCCTTGCATCTAAAACTAAGTATGATTCCATTAAACCCATCATGAAGTGTAAGGCTTTGAAGATCACCCATCTCTCCTTTGCTGATGACCTTATGATTTTTGCAAAGGCAAACCTTTAATCAGTGACCGGCATCTCTGAAGCCCTTTACTCCTTCTCTACAATGTCTGGTCTCCATATTAATCCTCAAAAATCTCTCTTTCTTTGGGGGTGTTTCGAAGTCTTTGAAGGCTCAATTAAGTAGCATCTTAGGGTTCCCTAAAGGTCAGTTTCCTGTTACATATCTGCGGTTGCCTTTAATAGCTTCAACGCTTTCTGCTTAGCATTGCTCTCCCATTCTTGATAGGCTCCATAAGAGACTCCAACTTTGGAAGAGAAGATTCTCTCTTTTGTGGGTCATTTGGAGCTTATTAGATCTGTCATGCAAAGCTCTTATATCTACTGTTTTGGTATTTTTGGGCTCCCTACTGCTATCTCTTCTAAGATTGAGTCCCTTATGTCATCTTTTCTTTGGAAGGGTAAGGATAGCACTAACTTTCTTCATCCTTTGAGTTGGGCCAATGTTTGTCTTCCCAGGAAGGACGGAGGTTTGGGTCTTTGTAGAGTTAAAGATGCCAATATTGCTGGTATTGTTAAGCTTATCTGAAAAGTGGCCTAAAAAAAGAAGAGCATTTGGGTAGATTGGGTGTATTCAAGATACCTCAAAAGTGAGTCTATTTAGACTACCACCTACTCTACGGATGTCTCTTGGGCATGGAGAAAAATACTGAAATACCGCTACCTTGTATCTGATCATATCAAATCTTCCATTGATGATGGTTCTATGACTTATCTTTGGCTTGATAATTGGCACCCTGATGGGGTTCTAATTGTTAAATATGATAATATAATTAGATATGATATGGGATTGGATAGGTTGGCTAAGGTGTCTTCCATTCTTCGAGGTGGCATCTGGGACCCTAGTCTTGGTACTTCAAATGCTTTGATTGAGATGTGGAACAAATTACCAAGTATTAAGTTAAGACCTAGGGGTAGTGGCGACACAATCCTATGGATGGCTAATTCCTCTTGTTGCTTTACCTCAAACTTTGCTTGGAATTTGGTTCGTTCTATTGCCTCAGTTGTCCCATGGTACAAAATTGTTTGGTTCTCTTCTGCTATTCCGAGGCATTTATTCTCAATTTAGAGAGTTATGACCAATTGTCTTTCCACTCAAGAGTTTCTTATGCATAGAAATATTTTTGTCCCTAATTGTTGCCTATGTTGGAATTCCTTTGAAAGCCTTGAGCAGTTGTTCTTTATTGTCCTTTCTAAGTTAGTTTTGGGAAACATTCTTTGCAAGCTTTGGTCAAGTCCTAGAATTATTCTTCCATTTGAAAGAGAATGGAAATGGATTTTAAATGCTTTTAATGGTAAAACACTATGTGATCATCTTGGCAAGTTGGCATTCAGTGCAACATTATATCATATTTGGTGGGAAAGGAACAAAAGAAGATGGACTACCAATTCTCATTCACTAAAGCAGATCAGAGACGCTATTACTTTTGATATGAGGAATAAAATTCTTCATAATTTTTTTGTTTGCCCAGATACAAATAGAAATCGATTCTTGGCTTCTTCATGGGACCTTCCTCCCTTCTCTCCACCCCCTTAGATTAGGCATATTCTTGGGACCTTCCTCTCTTCTATCCCCCCTACCCCATTTTCTTGTATCATTCCCCTTTATATTGTTTCTCCCCCCCCCCTTTTCTATTGTATCCCTCCCTCCCTTCTTTGCTTGTTTTTCCCTCCCCCCTTTTTCATTGTATCCCTCCCTTATTTGGCTTGTTTCTTCCCCCCCTTTTGGGTTTGTCCCCTCTCTTCAGGGCTTGGTAAGGTTTTTACCCTGGTCTAGCCAATTTGGCTTTGTATATTGTATTTGTTTTCTTTCCTATTTTGATATATTTATCATTCACCAAAAAAAAAAAAAAAATAAATAAATAAATTCAAGGATGAATTCTGACCTTAAGATGTATGTATCACAAGCATAAATAAAAGTAGAAATTGTAGCTGCTATGGTTTAGTAGCAACCATCCTGAACTGCAGTTCTTTTCTCAGCCTCATGTGGACAGCAACTGTATCCAACCCTTCATTCATACATCTCTCTTTATTCTACAGCAGTAGAGCATCACAAGGACAACAAGAACATTCAGATAGAATCTCCTTCCTCCTTCCTCTTCTTCTTTCTTTTCTTCTTATCTTTCCTCCTCCTCCTCCTCCTCCTTCTTCTTCTTCTTGCTGTTCACCGAATTGGGCAGCAAGCAAATGAGGGGAACAGTGGTGGTGGCTTGCTTTATAATTCAGCCCACCAAATACTGACCAATTAAGTTGGATTTGGTCAGCATGAGGACCCCTACATAGTGGGTGAGTGCTAGGCTCAGGGGTATAGGGATGTGGACCCCACACAGAAAAAATCAAATTTTCTTGCATTCTACCAGGTGAACAGGCTGGCTGGTTGGCAACAGGGTTATCCCACTAGTTTGCCCATTTTGTCTCCATTAGCTGTCATATCTCTTAAGCTTTTGAGTTCACTCAATGTAGGACTGTTCTCATCCATCTTCTGACCATTTAATACCCCTAACCTTGCCAGTGGATCTGCTAAATTTCCTCTCTTACTACTAGACAAGTGAATCCACCATAGGATAGCCCACTTCCTGTGCCAGCTAGGTCTTGATCAGTTGCTTCCAGTTTAGGGTGTTACAATTTCCCCCTTACAAAAATTTTTTCCTCGAAATTTGTAGGGTTGTTCATCATCGAAGATCAATCCCATTCATTTTAACATCACTCTCATCCACTGAGTTTCACATGAAATTTTACTTAGTATTGTTAACATGGCCATATATCTTAGTAGTATTGACTAATTTCAGTAACACACATTAACACACCCATTGGCCCTATTGGTCTTTTATCTATCCATATTCTTAATTCCTCGAGAACTAAGATATCAACATACCACTCTACTCCCTACTTTCCAACCCTGTTGTATCTTCACACATTCAAATATTATTCCCAATCTTGCACCTATATTCTTTATCAAGGTATTCGGATGTGATCTCTATTAAGGTTTATAGAGTCCTAGAATTTCACACTGATTCTGTATTAGTTGATTCACAATTTCACTCTCTTCACTCTTATGAGAATCATACCTGTGGATTCTATTTTCATATCATTTCTCCCAAGTCAAACTATTAATCACATTATAATATATATTCCTCTTTTATTTTTATTTTTATTTTATAATTTCCACCAAAATATCCAAGATAGTATTCCATCATTTACTTAGCTTCACAAATTTTGGGCTTCTGACTTCATTTCACCATAAACGTACACATACTTAGTGTATTATTTATTTCTCTTATAAAATCAAACTTCCGTACATCTATTCACATTGTTTGAGCTCACACTACATTCAAGCCTGCTAAGTATTCTCATTAATCCACCAATGTCCTACTATCCACGGTTCATTTCAATTTACAATTTAAATCTTCACAATTTCAGATATCATACTTTAACTTCCATATACTTTCTTTACATACTCAAACATATATTACATGATCATGTCATTCAAATCCTCAATGATCAATAATGTATTCTCACATTCTTACCTCATAAATTAATTTACTTTACCTCTAATCACCCATACAACTTGATCTCAGGTCTACTCACTTGGATCTATTATCATTCTCACTATTCCACATTTCTGATATTGACCTTGTTGTTCCAATCCAATATTGCTATTGATCAACCTTGGATCTATTGGGTGGCACAATCTTTTAGGTATCAACTTCCCAATACTATTCTCACTTCTTTACAAGGAAAACCATCTTATTTCTTCATCTGCCCTTTCTGGTACTTATGGCTGAGATCTCCATTGAATACCAGTTCTAATCAATGATCACTGCAGATGAACTCATCCTTTACCTTTTCTGAAGCAAAGGGGTCATGTCTGAGATCATTGTATGACATTATTTTTACAGTGTCAATTGGAATGTATATGTATTGAAACCGACACCAGTCTATCCTTACTTATAAAATTTTGCACTCATGGTGTAGCTTTCATGCTTAGGCCATTGCAAAGTCTAGGTATGCTTCACAACCCTTGCCAGCTTCTCTTTCATCTCTAACTTGCTCAATTGAGTTATCAAGTCCTGTCCAAGTATGTGGATGGAACATGGTAGATCATATCCCCACTTGTAGGATATCGACTATCAACTTGTGTGCCAGACTCTTTAACTTTGATGTATCTTGACAATAGGGAATGAAGATGCAACAAATGGAAGGCATTAGGTTCCAATAATGCACATGAGGTTATTAAATGACTAAGATATATTAGGTACAACAATGCATGTGAGGATTTCATTAATGTCAACAGTGTACCTGTGACTACTCCAAATGCCCCTTCTTGCATTCCTACATTTGAACCGGTGGACTAGCTATTGATGTTGAGAGTTCCACATATGAGTTTTCTAACCTCCTTTGTGGACACAATCTGGCTATATGCCCAAATTGGTCACACATATAACATTGCTTTGTCTGTAAACATGATCTAGCCTTATGTCAAGGTTGTTTACATGCAAAACACCACTTATTATAGGGACACACTTGCTAAGGTACTGATGCTACTAGCCTAAGCTATTGTGATGCTCGACCAACTTCTAGTTTACTAATTTATGGTGCAACTAGAATAGTGTGGGGTACTTCAATTGCTCTGGTGTAACCTTTGCCAGTAGATGGTGTGTCTGCTCTTCTTGTTGCTTGAGCTTGATAATTTTCTCTTTGTTTATCTTCTATGGACTTGGCTATTTGAACCACTTCTACATATGTCTGGAGGTGATGTGCAATCAGAAGTGCTCCAATACTAGCCCTTAAACTCTTCTCAAATTTCTTAGCCTTGGCTCTATCAGTCTTCATGTGATTCGATGCAAAGTAATACAGAGCTTCAAATTGTTGATACTTGAGGACAGATTTTGACCTTTGTGTGAAAGCTATAGATTTTGCCTTCTTCCTATCTCTGTCACTTTCAGGAAAGTAGTTTCCAAAGAAAACTTTCACAAACTAGTCCCAAGTTGGGTTGGGATGAGTGGCCAGCAATATAGGCCTTGTGGCCTTCCACCAAGCATGTGCTTCATCCTATAGTTGATAACTTGCACATAAAATCTTTTGCTCATCTGTGCACCCCAACACAGTAAAAACTTTATCAACACCTTCTATCCATTTAGCTGGTGCCAACGGGTCTTGAGTTACTCCACTAAAGTATGGGGGGTTGTACTTCTGAAATTTCTCCATTAACTTAGAGTTATCTACCCACACTGGTGCAACTGGCTGTGTGTCTAGTGTATGCTGCCTAGGTGATGTCACTAGTACTGGCTAAGATGACTGACCATTGGCTAGTTGGGTAGTAGTCGGAACTCCTGATGTAATAGGTGATGTAGAAGTAAAAGTAGATGGTATAGGCTGCACAATAGGGGGTTGTACCACTAGTGTCTCTCTGGCACAGATAGCTTTGACTATCTCAGTCATTATGCCCCTATGTTGTTGTTGGACTTCTTGCATCACATTACTGACCATGGAAATCACATCCTGAGTTGTCATCACAGGTGGTGCAGGAGGTGGTACAGGTGATGCATCTATTATCCCATCTTCACCCTTATGCTCAGCTTCATGTGAAGGGGTTAGATTTTCCCTCGTGGTGTAACTGTGCTTTTGTAGTTGTGGGTCATCTTAGGGATGGTTATGCTCAACATTTGGGAAATCTCCTGTGAAATGAACAGACCAATTAATCTCCTAAATGATTTATGCATACCATATGAGCACACAACATGCTTTACAGGTATAGAAAAATAAAAGCACATTTATGAAAAGAAAAGTCATTTGCTCAATTCTCTAGCAAATGACACCAACCCACATCAACCTAAATCTTGAATCCTAACTTATAATATAGCAGTACTTATTTAATTTTCACTTGTTCTTATCTTATTACCTTTTTATTTGTTCAACTACATTTATGATTTATGCTCTTTGAATTATTGTTAGTGAACAAATTTTGCACCTAGGCTAGTCTCCTAGGGTGTGCGCTAAAAGTTATGTAATTATCTTAAAATTTTTAAATTTAATCCTAATCATCACTAGTATAGCTAAGATCTCATGCATTTGTAAATTAAGACAGAGCATCACGCTCTGATACCATTGTGTCACACCTTGCCTCAAATTGGCCAAGGTATGTGGCACTGGATACCCACATCCAGTCAGTCTAACCCTCTAGGATCACAGATGCAGTATCTTAATTTCAAAAATGCCACAAAGATCACAACTACAATCAGAGTACACTAATAAAATCATACATTTACCACTGGTGATGTACTAAAATAATAAATTTTATAATACAAATTTCCATGTCTGTAAGCAACCACAGGTTACAATACTACTTACTACACATTTCATAAATATTTACATAAAAAAGAATATCTAGAATAACAGAAGTGATGTCCATTAGCATTCTGGTGTCTCGTAGACAACCTCACAACCGCTACTAAAGTCTAATCTTTCCGCAGCACCAGTTCCACCATCTAAAAAGAATAATCAATGAGGGGTGAGCTTCACAAGCCCAGTAAGGGGTGTATATGCAATCACATACAAACAAATGATGCAATGCACGCTCAAACAAATTAGATGATGCTCATGATCTGGTTTTAGCAAACAACACCTAACAAACAATAACTAAGTCCAAGATACGGTATCAGTGCTACTATAATATTGGTCGTATCTCTAGTCCTGAAAAACCTATCGGTCACCCAACGATATAAGCTAGTTGTGAGTTAGGAGCCTATAGGTCCTGAAAAACCCATCGATCACCCTGTAAAGCCCTAATGGGTAAACCCACCCTACAACCTCAGTTTAGAAAATCCATCGGTCACCCGAGTTGTAGAATAGTAACGATCCCAGAAAACCCATCGGTCACCCGTGCTGTGGGGTAGCCACGGTCCTGAAAAACCCATTGGTCACCCGTGCTGCATCATGTAGACACCCAATTTTATCACCCTCCCCCGGCTATGATGATTTATGGATCGTGGACATGACCTCTCGCTCCTAATCGATAGAGATGACAATTGGTTGAGGTGATCTGACCTAGAAACATTCTATACTCACCCAAAAATCCCAGAATTCCCATATGAGAGAAAAGAAGGGTCCAATTATGAATTTTTATGTAGGAAGGAATCCGATCCAAAGCGTCTATAAAGATGTATATACTCGGAATCACGGTTCCAACAATATATGGTGCGTCAAAATTGGACTGTCAAATCTGTCGTAATCATTCCCAGAAGATACACTATGCACACCCACACCATGCCATAAGCAACCATATGCGAGCACCCACACCATGCCATGAGCACCCGAACCCCACCCATACAAACACCCACACTGTGCCATGAGTGCTCAAACCCCTCCCATACAAGCAGCCACACCCCAGCCTTGCATGCCCCGCACGCACTAGCCCCAGGCTTGTGCGCCCTATGCGCACTAGCCCTAGCTTCAGGTGCCCCGTGTGCATTAGCCTTACGTGCCCCCTATGCCCTAGCATTGCACACCTCATGCACACTAGCCTCAGCCTCGCACGCCCCCTCTTATCATCATGTATCCCCACCTGTCATCACGTGCCCCTGCCTATCATCACGAACCACCGCCTGTCATTGTGCACGGGGCCAGTCATCGTGTGCCCTCACCTATCATCGCACTCCCCCCATCTATCACCGCATGCCCCTGTCTATCACTGTGTGCTCCTATTGCCACCATGTGCCCCTGCCTACCCTTGTGAGCCCTTCCTACCCCTGTGCTCCCTCGCCTGCTACTGTGCGGCCCTGTCCGCATGCGGATGCCCCTACATGTCATACATGTGGCCTCATGCTCACTAGCGCTTTCCACCAGTGATCGGCATCCTCACTCCGATGATTGAATCTTTGATGAGATTCCCTTTTCACCCGCTTGTGTACTCCGCACCTCCCTGCTAGGATACCCTACACCACAACCTCCCATTGGCAAAAGAAGCATCTTTTTTCTCCATTGGTAAAAAAATTATTTCTTTCACTCCATTGGCCAAGAAAAGCATATTTTAACCTCATTGTCTAAGAAAAACATCTTTTCACCTCATTGGCCAAAGAAATTCATCCTTCACACCATTAGCCCCAAAATCTACTTTTTTGCCCCATTGTCCAAGAAAATCTACTTTTTTACCCCAATGGCCAAGGAAATCCCTATTTTCACCCCATTGACCCAAAAAATCTATAAATACCCCCTCCCTTTGGTTTTACACACTCAAGCCTCCTAGTGAGCACCCCTTGTAGAGAAGTTTTGCCCTCTCTCCTTCCCTCCCCCCTTGTGGTTCTTCAAGTCTTCGGAGAGATCTTCATAAGATTCAAAGTGTTCTTCAGGCCTTCAAAGTTCTTTAATAATCCGAGTTTTTTTAGTGAGCATTTTGTGGAGGAGAAACTTTGCCTTCGTTTCCCCCTCTTGAGGTTCTGTAAGTCTTCGAAGCTATCTTCATAGATTCGAAGTGTTCTTCGAGCCTTCAAAGTTCCTTAATCATTCGAATTTCGTCAAGCCCTTTCATAGCCTATCCTTAGTGGAAGCTCTGCTGAAAGGCCACCTCAGCCTAGCCCTCCCATAGCCTATTCCTAGCAGAACCTCTGCCGGAGTGCCACCTCAACCTGGACCTCCCATAGCCTATCCCCAGTGGAAGCTCTATCGGAGTGCCACCTCAGCCAAAATCTGAAAGTAGACCATCCCTAGTGGAAGCTCTGCCAAATTGGCACCTCAGCCAAAATCCAGAAGTAACCCATCCCTAGCAAAAGCTCTGTCGAATTGACATCTTAGTCTAAGCCCAAAAGTAATAGTTCCTAGCCAGAACTCTATCTGAATATTATCATAGTCAGCGTCTCTCGAAAAAGGAAGTTGGAGGTCAAGACCATCTTCCCCTGAGCCGGGAGAATCCACAAGAAAGTTCATGGCAGCACTAATTAGGGGTCCACCTCTCTTGACCCGAAATAGGGGTCAAGCTCAGGTATAATTTCTCACCCGAATCAGCATAATGTAGACTTTATATTGACCTTATTTTAGTGTACATAATTATTTAAATTCAGTTAATGTATATATATGTGATAACTTACCCATGCATGCGGAATAGGAATAATTATGAAAAATATTCGTTCTTAAGCATCTAGTTGGAAGACCGGTTGAATCGGGTAGATTGGGTGCCTAACACCTTCCCAACTCTACAACCTAAGACATACCCTAAATCTCTGGACCAGACCAACTATCAGGCTCTTTTCTCAGGGATTGGGCCCACCCTTGTGTCCTAGGCCCATAATCCTAGGTGGTGACTTCAAATTCCTTTTATATGATCCCAATCCCCTGTATTGGACCATCATCAAATACCCGTCTCAATGACGATCTTTACACTCCTATTAAATAGGCCCCCACATATCTCTGAGTGGAGGTACAGTGGTGCGGGGCTCGTGAGTAAACACATGACATACCCCTCCCTAATAAAGAGAAAGGGAGGAGAGAGAGCCGAAAGGATGCATAAAGTCTTTTTCCCCCCACAAAGGGGAAGAAGAGAACCTCCGGCGGCTACCATCACAAGTACAGTCACTAATGTTTTCAGATTCTGAGCTCTCGGCCAAGGGAACCCAGCACAATAGAGCTCTGCACATAATAGTGGAATGCATTGACAAAATTGTTCCCCAGGTTCTCATTGATAATGGGTTTGGATTAAATGTTATACCCCTACGGTCGGCTAAGAGTATTGTTATCAATATGGAAGAAATGAGGCCATCAAACCAGACATTGTGAGCTTATGACAACACTAAAAGGGAAGTCCTTGGAATCTTCACCATCACTGTGATAATAAGCCCAGTGAAGTTTAACATTGATTTCTAGGTCATTGATATACCGGCATCTTTCAATATGCTCTTGGGAAGACCATGGTTACATCATGCAAAGGCCATGAAGATGAAATTCATTCACGAGGGTAAAGTGATTACAATAGTCAGAGATCCCAAGGTGGTCAATACTTTAGCCAACATTGAAAAGGGAGAAGAACAAGTCCATGAAGTCTAACTCAATGGTTTTGAAATAGAAGTAACTTGCGCGCTCCTATCCAAGGAAACGCCAAAAGAAAAGATTCTGGCTAACTATGAAGCGATTTGGAGTCCACCAGTGAGTCGAATGATGAAAAATATGCAATACTTCCCTGGAATGGGACTAGGGAAGTATCATCAGGGTGTTCCAGAGCTACCCACTTTGGTGGTAAGCATAGGAAGAAGCGGTCTAGGGTACAATCCTCAAACCCTTGGACCAGGAAGCAACAATTTCAGCAAGGGGCAAAAGGTACTAAGAATGACCAGGAAAATATCCGCTTGTTACTACCCTACTCTTAATAGGTATTTCGTAAGGGAAGGAGAAGATTTTCCTTTTTGTGGGAATGTTGAGCCATGGTTTGATAAACCACCGCAAAGATGCAACCAAGATTTGAAGTTTTCATTCAAGACGAGTTCGACTGGGTAACTCATGAGTTAGAACAAATGCAAACCAAGGAAACTGATCAAGACATCTATATCACTGGGATAACAGAAGTAGCATTGATTGAAGATGGGTTCTCCTCTAACAACCCTACAGATTGATCCTGTCAAAGGAGGCACCAAGCCCCCAGGTCCTCTTTAAGAGAGAATGGGAAAAGAAGATAAGACTCATCTGGAGTTTACAGCTTCCCATTGATTTGAAGATCCATATTTATTCCTTTCTGTAAAAATCATGAGCTTAGGAGCTACTTGAGCTCAAACCTAGGCCCTTCAGAGGAAGGGGCATGTATGTAAAGCAAAGAAGAGCACAAAGAATGATGGTCTACATGTATTGTGCCTGAATCAACTGCAATGGAAAGGTCCGTGACGGTGGTCAGAGATGTGACTGAGGGGTAGGGATGGCCTCAATCAATAGGCTTGAAAAGTTGGATTTTATAGAGCAGTATCCACCACTTCTCACCCCTTAGAAAGTTTGGCTTTAGAGAACATGAGATTGATTAGCTCACCTTGGTAAAGAAGTAGGCACCTTTCAAAGAGAACAATGGCACTACTGAAGACATAGCAGTGACCTTCCTGGAAGAAGAAAGAGGCCCATTGCCACATCTACTCATCCATCGAGCCATTGAATCACTCTTGAATTGGATAAGCATTGGAGAGAACTTCAAGTTTACTCATGCTGCTGAGTTAACCAACCAAAACACCACTGACGAAAACATCAAGTCTGTCACACCCCACTCCCGGTAGACCCAACTTACCATTAGGAATACTAGCGATGTGAGTAAGACACGTACCTATCTTACAAACCTACCAGGATATCTGATAGTAGTACCTTAACATTTTCACAATCTCACAACATAGACCAACATAAGTAGTAGAATCAGAGGAATAGTAGCAAAATTATAAATAAAATGGGGAAACATCTAATAGTAATATAATAGCAATAATTGAGTTATTCTATTACATTCATCCATGACATATAATATAATTTCAAGAAAATATACAATCCACAACTATATCCAAAAGTATTAAAATATGATATACAATCTCATGGTGTGGCGTAAGCACAGTGATCGCAAGCACAGTCCTGATCACAGCATACTCTAACCCAGAAGATACTGGGTCACCCGCCATGGACACCATAGTACCTGCATCATCATCTAAAAAGGGGTGTATATGTGGGGAAAGCTTTCCAACTCGCTCAGTGAGGGGTGGGATCAAGCACATCCAAGCAAGTTAATAGAAGTAGTAATTTATGATGCATGATTACAGAAGTTAAACACATAGTCCATGATGCTCATGATGCAGTTCATTTGTTTATTATCCACCTTACAATACAAACTAAGTCTGGTAAATGCTACTATGGTGCATTAGGCTGTATCCCTCATCTCGAAAATGACATTGACTATGCAGTGTTACAAACCCTAGCCATGATTAGAAGCCTGTCGGTCCCCGTATGCCTCCATGGGTCACCTAGCAAGCCCCTGATAACCGTCTCCTGGTAGTCACAGCATCAGTAACACATCGGCCACGCTAGACAGTTCCTGCCTCTGGCAATAATCACATTGTACCGCGGGTGTGGCACACCAAACATGCCACAATGGGTTATCCAACACCTCAACCCTTGTTGGCAAGGGTGCGTAGCATAGGGAATGATACCTAACCATATATACACTACACGCCTTCATAATGATACAGTTAGTATGAATTACATGATACCGGAGAGACCTCGGCCACAAAGTGTAATCCATCTCCAAATACAGTCCCGAGTACACGATACCAGCGAGACCTTGGCCACAAAGTGTAACCCGAGACCATTTACCTAATAGAATACATATCACAGTTGAGTATGGATTACGTAACACCGGCAAGACCTCGGCCACGAAGCGTATCCATTTCCAAATGCAATCCCAGGGTACACGATACCATCTAGACCTTGGCCACAAAGTGTAACTTGTGACTACAACTAACTCTAATGCACATAATCAATGCATGAATGCAACATACATATAGCAATCATGACACCGGTACCACTTCGACCATGTTGGATTCTGTCACACACACACACACACACATCCAAACACACGATGATCACGGTACTAGTACCACCTCGGCCACACCGGATCTTGTCATACATTTCCATACAATTCATATCAAAATCGTAAAATGATAATATAGCATATCATAATCATATTTGAATAATTAAAATTAAATATATTATTCTAAAAATGTGAGCAATTTAATGATAATAAACATTTTAGAAATAAACACAGTCCATCCCTCACCTGTTTTACGATCGGGTGTGTTTGGGTTCAAGTACAACCACCGAACAATCAATTCAATTCTGGCTTTAGGGCACGTGTGCATCAATGTCCTAGACATAAATGGAATTGTACATCATTACGCCTCAGACACATCGGGAGGGATCCGCACAGGTCACCCCCAATGGTTACAAACATAGTTCTTAGGTGACAATATTGTCACCGAAAACACCCACCGGAAACAGGGCATTTCCACCAGAAATATCAGTCCTGTTTCTGGTGGAGGTGACAGAGAGCACTTAAGGCTCATTTGTCCACTGGAAACAACCCACTAAAAATAGCTATAGTGTTTCCTGTGCCATATTTTTGGTGGACACAGAAAGGTCCAACTCGAATTGGGGCTTTCCAGCTTGGGCCCGATCACCAGGATTTGTTCTATGGAGTTTGTAAGGGATGTTCCTAGCATCATTCTAAGCCAAGAAAATTCCAATTCCACTAACCCATTTGGGAGATGCTTCGATCAAACGATCAAAACCCTAGTCGGTCTTTTTGTATTACATGTTGCTGGAGTTCACCGAGCTTTGTTCGAGCTCGACAACAACACCGGGTGGGTAGAACACCCATCCTACAACCTTAACATGGTGTGTACACCAAGATTACATCCATATCTAGCTTTCTCTAGGTCAAAATGAAGAGAGAGAGTAGCATGGGAGGTTGTACTTACCTCCAGCAACGATTCCGGCAACAAGGCGACAACCGGCACCAAGGTAGGCCTCCAATCCCCTCTTTCTTCCTCTTCTTCTTCCTTCCTCTCCTCTTTCTCTCCTTTCCTACGTTGGGTAGAAGGGAAATGAGGAAATGAATTCTCATTTCCCAACTTATAACTTAAGTGGACCTTAGGGTCCATTTGGTTTGGACCCCTTTTGAACCGATTGGGTTAAAATGAAATTCGGGGCACGAGGACCCGCACATTTAGGTCCATAAGGTACCCACATCAAGAGGAAAATGTGGAGGATGATTTGGAATGATCCGAAGTCATTTATGATGCAAGTTGCAGGAACCACGGGCATCAGAACCTCGACAGCAGCCTGCCAACCCAAAGGAAACATGCATCAGATTCAGGCCTAGGCTGCTTTCGGTGGCTTGTTTTCGGTGGCCAAGATAGATTGCTATCCCATGGTTGGCCTTGCATGAGTGATTGCCCTCATCCATGCCCAAGGCCTTTCGACAATTATGATATGTGTCAAAAATCAAGTATAGAGAGTTGGGTCACTTACCGTCTGGGATCGGAAGGTATGAATCCCCTCCAGTTAGATAGGCATGCAATGCACGAACATGTGGGGTCATCTCTGCCCCTTTGACAATGTGTAGCTGTGAGCCAAAATCCGATCGTACTTTTGATCTCTGATCTGAGGCCTTTCATAATAGTTTGAATTAGACTGGATTGGGGTATGGGTGTAACACCCTCCCACCTTACAAGAATTTCATCCTCGAAATTGAATATACCTGGAAAATCGAACAATCTAGGATACTGCTTCATCATTTCATCTTCTCGCTCCCAGGATGCTTCCTGTTTGAGGTGGTTCATCCATTTCACCTCGATGAAGGAAACGGTGCAGTTGCGAAGAACATGGTCCTTCCAATCAAAAATCTTCTCTTGATACTCTATAGACAAAGTCCTCATCCAACTCACGAGGTATGTAAGTCAAGATGTGATTTGGGTCATGAATGTACTTCCTCAACATAGACCCATGGAAGGCATCATGTGTACCTTCCAACTTTGGCGGCAAAGCTATCTAGTAAGCTACCAGTCCGATCCTCTCCAGTACATCATACGGTCCCATAAACCTTGGACTAAGCTTTCCTTTCTTGCCGAACCAGATCACCCCTTTAACTAGGGAGATCCACAAGAACACCTTGTCTCCAACACCAAACTCCAGATGCTTCCTCCTAACATCAGCATAGCTTTTTTATCTGGACTGAGCTGCCTTGATCCTTTCTCTGATCACATTCACCTTCTCACTAGTAGCTTGTATCAAGTCTGGACCCAAAATATGTCGCCCACCAACCTCATCCCAATAGAGTGGGGTCTGGCATTTCCTGCCATACTGTGCCTCGAATGGGGGCATTTCGATGGTGGCCTGATAACTGTTGCTGTAGGAGAACTCAATAAAGGAAATGTGCTCATCCCAATTATAACTCATATCCAAGGCACATGCTCAGAGTCAATCCTCCAATGTCTGAATAGTCCTCTCTGATTAACCATCGGTTTGAGGGTGAAAAGCAGTGCTAAAAGCAAATTGTGTGCCCATAACCTTCTGCACACAAGTCTAGAACTTGGAAGTGAACCTAGGATCTCGATCAGAGATGATACTAACTGGTACACCATGCAACCTGATGATGTTATCGACATATAACTTGGCCAGCTTGTCTATAGAAAATGTGATCATGATTGGGATAAAGTGAGCTGCCTTAGTCAAGCGGTCCATAACTACCCAAATGGCATCCATACCCTTCTGTGTACGGGGTAGGCTTGTGATGAAGTCCATGATAATATTCTCCCATTTCCATTCTGGAATAGGTAGGGACTGTAATAACCCATGGGGCCTCTGTCTCTCATCCTTGCTGGCATGTGAGGCATCTAGACATATGCGTGGCCACATCATTCTTCATTCTTTTTCACCAGTAGGAGCCTTTGAGATCCTTGTACATTTTAGTGTTGCCGGGGTGAATAGAGTATGAGAGCTATGTGCCTCTCTCAAAACTATGTCTCTCAAATCACCATCACTTGGCACTCACGACCTCCCTTTAAACTTGAGAATCCTACTTTCAGTCACCGAGAAATCTGGGTCCTTTTGGGTTCCTTCCTGGCATTCGGCCATCAGCTTCCGCAACTCTGCATCAGTAACTGAGATGCAGTGATCCTATCCACCAGACTAAGTTACACCACCAATGCTGATAGTGACAAGGTGACACCCTCTACTAATAGCTCTAAGTCAGCCTCCTTTAAGAGATACTCATTGGTGGTTAGTGATGTAAGTGTCAGTGACTGGGATTTTTGACTAAGTGCATCAGCTACCACATTGGCCTTTCATCGGCGATAGTGGATAGTACAATCATAATCCTTCATCAGCTCTAACTAATGCCTCTGTCTCATGTTGAGCTCTTTTTGGGTGAAGAAGTACTTAAGGCTTTTATGGTCACTGAAGATCTCACTCTTCTCACCATATAGGTAGTGTCTCCAAATTTTCAATGCAAAAATCATGGTTGCCAACTTCAAATCATGGGTGGGGTAGTTCTTCTCATAATCCTTCAACTGATGGGATGCATAAGCAATGACTTTCCCGTGGTGCATCAATACACAACCCAATCCCAGCTTGGAGGCATCACTATAAATAACCATACCACCTGTACCAGTCGGGATAGTCAAAACTAAAGTTGATAACAACTTTTGCCTTAGCTCCTTGAAGCTCTTCTCACAAGCATCAGACCACTCAAATTTTACACCCTTTCGTGTGAGTTGGGTCATCGGAGTAGCAATGTGAGAGAAGTTCTCGATAAACCTCCTGTAGTATCCGGCCAATCCCAGAAAACTACGTATATCTGCAACACTCTTGGGAGTCTCCCATTCTAGAACTACCTTCACCTTGCCTGAGTCAACCTCTATACCCTTGGCTGAAACAATGTGGCCTAGGAATGCCACTTGACACAGCCAAAACTCACACTTGCTGAATTTGGCATAGAGTTGCTTCTCTCTCAGCCGTTGCAGTACTAACCTTAGGTGAACATTATGTTCCTCTGCACTCTTAGAGTAGACCAAAATGTCATCAATGAATACTATCAAAAACTTATCTAAGACATCCTGGAATACTCGGTTCATCAAATCCATAAATGCAGCTGGTGTGTTGGTCAACCCAAATGACATTACCAAGAATTCATAATGTCCATACCTTTATCTGAAGGTTGTCTTACTGACATCACTATCCTTGATCTTGAGCTGGTGGTACCCCAATCTAAGGTCGATCTTAGAGAACACCTTGACACTTTGCAACTGATCAAATAAATCATCTATCCTTGGCAAAAGATATCGGTTCTTAATGGTCAGCTTATTAAGCTCCTAGTAATCGATACACAATCTCATACTTCTGCCTTTCTTCTTGACGAACAATACCAGTGCTCCCCATGGAAACACACTAGGTCTAATGAATCCCTTCTTTAAAAGGTCTTGAAGCTGCACCTGTAATTCCTTCAACTTTGCGGGGGCAATGCGGTAAGGGGCCTTTGACACTGGTGCCGAGCTGAGGAGTAGGTCTATAATAAATTCTATCTCTCAGTCTAGGGGCAAACCTATCAAGTCATCCGGGAATACATCGAAAAATTCCTTCACCACATCTAGCTCGATCAATGGCCTAATCTCTACCTCAGTATCCATCATAGATGCTAAGTAGCATTTACATCCCTTATCCAGTAGCATCTTCATCTGGAGTGCAGCTATGATAACTTTCTTGGGTTTCTTGGGCTTATCCCCTTAGAATACAAACTCATCATCATCACGAGGTCTGAAAATGATAGCCTTCTTTGCATATAGCACATTGGCTCTGTATGCGGACAACCAGTCCATTCCTTAAAATCACGTCGAAGTCAATCATATCCAACTCGATCAAGTGAGCATTCAACTCATGATCACCTATGGTCACTGGGCAAGGCTCATAAACATAGTTCAAACCCACCACACATCCTGTAGGGCTGCTCACAGCCAAACATTGAGTTAGTCCCTTAGGTGGAATTCTCATCTTCTTCGCAAATGCCGGTGACACAAACGAATGTGAGGCTCCTGAGTCAAATAATACATGTGCAAGAAATAATGATATTAATAATGTACCTATCACAACACTAGGTGCAGCCTCAGCATCTTCTGCAGCCATAGCAAACACTCTGCCCTGTGGTCTCTAGCCTTATAGGGGCTGTGCTGGTTTAGGGGCTGAATATGTCTGCTGGGGCCCAAGTGGTATAGTGTAGGGTGCATCACCTGGCCTTCGGTGGGGGCATGTCCTCGCCATGTGGCCCGACTGATCATAATGAAAGCATCTTAGGCTCGATCCTAAAGACAGAGATACAACACTAGATTAGGAGGGCTGGGAAGTTTGACTAGCATTAGCCCTCCTAAATTGAATTGGAGTTGGGTTGACAAAAGGCACTCAGAAAGGTTTGCTGCCTCCCCTAGAATTAGTAGATCCCATTGGCCTCCTTCCCATTCCTTGTTGAGCCGTGTAGTTATCCCTATGTCGGTCTTCAATAGACTTGGCCACTTGAACCACCTCAGCATAGGTTTGCAGTTTCAACCCCACAATGGTTGACCCAATACCTAGCCATAAACCTTTCTCAAACTTCTTCGCTTTAGCCCTATCACCTCTGAGAAGCTCAAGAGAAAAATGGAATAGCTCCTCAAAGCGCTACTGATACTCGAGCACAGACTGGGAACCTTAAACCAACTGAGAGAACTCACTCTCTCTCCTATCCTGGAAGCTTTTCGGAAAATAATTATCAAAGAAGGCCCCTTTGAAGTCTGCCCAAGTAGGGTTTGGGTTACTAGCCCTTAGAATAGGCTCGGTGGCACTCCACCAATCATCTGCTTCATTCTATAACTGATAGCCTGCACACAAAATTTTTTGCTCATCGGTGTAGTCCATCAGTCTAAAAACCTTCTCCATTCCACCAA
Organism: Macadamia integrifolia; assembly: GCF_013358625.1. NCBI lineage: Eukaryota > Viridiplantae > Streptophyta > Magnoliopsida > Proteales > Proteaceae > Macadamia > Macadamia integrifolia. The sequence goes on from NC_056565.1 coordinate 41,063,025, forward strand.
TCCATCTTGATGGATACAACGGGTCTTGCCCCACCTTGGGGAAACATGGGGGCCTAAGCCATTGAAACTTCTCTATCATTTTTGTCAAGTCTGTTCAACCCTCTACATGGGCTTGAGCTTGTTTCGACATCGGGTTGTGCCCCACCAGATGTTTGTGCCTCTACATTGTTGAAACTTCTCTTGCATATGCCCATACACTTGTGCCCCACCAGATGTTTGAAGGGTAGTCGATCCAGTGGGTATTGGAATGGGTGTCAGTGGAGTAGGAGGTGTGGGTGGTGCATTATAGCCTTCCATTGCTGCTTGGATTCTATTATCGATCCCGACCATAAACTGGTTTTGCCTTTCTTCCACTTCCCGCATCATGTTATTCATGATGGATGCCACATCCTGGGCTGTAAGTATAGGCAGAGCCAGAGGTACATTATGGGGTCTACCCTGATTCGATGTAAGGGATGCAAGAGGCGACGGGTGTGATTGGGATTGGGATCGAGTGTTCCGACGTGACATGATTCTTGTGAAGGAATCCGATTAGTGCACATGCATAAACAAGGTTGCATGTAAATGGGAACACATGCATGCATAGTGGGTCCCACATGTATACAACATTCAAAATTAGGGTTAGGGCATGCATAAGTGGGGTCCACACACATTAGGATCCGATCGCGCATGCATCCCAAAGGGTCACACCATTAAAGTAACCAAAATAAAATTTTAGATTTGAAAAAATAAAATGATTTACTTTCCAAAAGAGTCCACAAGAAACAGGGGGTCACACCACCAGAAATATTGTTTAGTGCACCAAAAATATCAGTGGTATTTTCGGTGGGCAAAACAGAGGGCAAAAATCAAAATTTTACTTCACCGGAAGCATGCCCAATGTTTCCGGTGGCACCAAATCAGCCATAAATAGGCTCGGGTCTCGGCTTCTTCACAAAAAACCCTATTTGCTCTTGTGAGAAAGGTGTGGAAATGGCCAAGAAGTATTTTGCTACCCATTCCCTACCTTCCTCTCTCTATTTCGTCATCAATCGGCACCGCATTTGCATCCAAGGTATGTTTTCTCTCTCTGTAACCCAGTTTTTGTGATTTTCTTTTCTGTGAGTTTTGCATTAAGCCATTTAACTAGGTTTTCCATTCCAAATCCTTAGGAATCATCTTGCAACGATGTCTAGATGCCATGTATGTACCCAACGTGCTCTTATACAAGTGAAGCAAGATGCCACTGAGCAGTTCAACCGCATTCTGTTCCGCTCTGTGGCTAAGTGAGACCATTGGGAACTTTTCAAGCACCGCAATGTGGACCCGAGAGTCCATATGAGAACCAATGACTTCCTCACATTCCATCTCCATCAACGATTTGATGTGGTTGGGTGGTATCATATCTTAAACCCAACAAGTACTACTACCCCACACTGGTCAGGCTGTTCTACTCCAACTTGCAGTGCATGAACAGGGGTACTGAAGAGATGCGGATCACCTCCTATGTGAAGGAGGTGGATATCTCCTTTGACATGGGGCAGTTAGCCAATATTTTGATGGTCAGCAATTCCAGTGACCTAGTGTACTGCCCAACTCGGACTCCGGCATATGAATTTCAGAGTCTCGATACCTTTCAGGAGATCAATGACATACTGACTAAGGAAGCCAAGGGATTGAACCATTCAGTCAACTATTTTGCTTCTCTAAAGGTTGTGTACAATGCGATTCAGCTGAATGTCCTCCCCACTTGCAGACATGATGATGAGGTATCCGCCCTACAAGCCTATGTGACATACTACGTGTACATGGGGGCGCAGATATGTCTCCCTTATCTTCTTATGTGGACAATGGTACTTAAGTCCAAAGGAGTGGATCGCTGAGTGGGAAGCCTATGCTATGGAAGGATACTCACTGACATCTTCTGTCGCTTTGGGGTGGACTTGGAGGGAGAGGCTCAATTGGGTGAAGAGGTCACAGACTTCAACAAAGACTCTCTGAGTAAGATGACCATAGATCTGAGGGAGGTGACACCTATTCCAAGAGAGGGTCAGCAGCCTATGGAGGTAGAGGGTGGTAGTGCCGGTGATGTTGGTGGAGGTGCTGGTGGGGTAGGTGGAGAAGCTGCTGGGGTTGGTGGGGCTCCACCACCTGATCCCCAGGCTATGGGCTCGATGGCAGCTTCTTCATCATAGAATACGAGGGGTGCGAGGCCTTACGGTCTTAATGATGTTATGGCCTGTCTGGATGCCACTATGTCATTGATGAGGAGTATAGACAGCTGCCTCGAGAGTATGGACATGACCTATTATCTTATGGACAATAGAGTGGCCTCCCTAGAGGCTCAGATGCAGGTGATGGTCTTGCACCTCAGCATTCTGGTGCCTCTTCCAGGAATGTATGGTCCTAACCAGGCTCAGGGCCAAGGACAGAACCAGCAGCACAGTGGCAAGAGCAGCAAGAGTAGTGGCATGTTTAACACTGTAGCTTTTAGGATTCCCCTTCCCATGTTTTATTCGAGTTTGATGTTTTAAGTTTAGTTAAAATTTTACATTATGTCATTTGCTTCAGTTGTTTAATTTCCTAGACTTAGGCTAGTTAGGATTTCTTGCTTTTAGTACTTTATTTTTCTTATAAAAGTGTAAGCTGTGTATTCAAATTCTCTACTATAATGAAATAGATTTAACACCTATACTTATCCCCTAATTGTGCAAATTCTATTATTGTTGTCTTGAGATTTCTATTTAATCCTAATTTCCCCAAAATTATGGATTGACAGAGAATGTGAGTTAAGGCAGAGCATCGCTACTCTGATACTATAGCTGTCACACCCCACTCCCAGCAGACCCAACTTACCATTAGGAATACCGGTGGTGTGAGTAAGACACGTACCTATCTTACAAATCTACCAAGATCTCTGATAGCATGACCTTAACATTTTCACAATCTCACAACACAAACCAATATAAACAGCGGAATCAGAGTATAGTAGCGGAATTATAAATAAAATGGTGAAACATCTAATGGTAATATAATAGCAATAATCGAGTTATTCTATTACATTCATCCATGACATATAATATAATCTCAAGAAAATATACAATCCACAACTATATCCAAAAGTATCAAAATTTGATGTACAATCTCACAGTGTGATGTAAGCACAGTGATCGCAAGCACAGTCCTGATCGTGCTCCTTCACTTCTGGCATCCACCAGTCACTCACAGCATACTCTGACCCAGAAGATACTGGGTCACCCGCCATTGGCACCATAGTACCTGCATTATCATCTAAAAAGGGGTGTATATGTGGGGTGAGCTTTCTAACTCGCTTAGTGAGGGTTGGGATCAAGAACATCTAAGCAAGTCAATAGTAGTAGTAATTTATGATGCATGATTGTGAAAGTTAAACACATAGTCCATGATGCTCATGATGCAGTTCATTTGTTTATTATCCACCTAACAATACAAACTAAGTCTAGTAAATGCTACTACGGCACATTAGGATGTATCCCTCGTCTTGAAAATGACATCGACTATGCAGTGATACAAACCCTAGCCGTGATTAAAAGCCTGTCAGTCCCCGTATGCATCCATGGGTCACCGAAAAAATCCCTGATAACCCCCTCCTGGCCGTCACGGCATCGGTAACACATCGGTCACACTAGATAGGTTCCTGCCTCCAGTAACAATCACATCATACCACGGGTGTGGCATTTCGAAAAGGCACATTAAACATACCACATTGGGTTATCTAACACCTCAACCCCTATTGGCAAGGGTGCGTAGCATAGGGAGTGATACCTAACCATATATATACTACATGCCTTTATAATGATACAGTTAGTATGGATTACACGATACCGGAGAGACCTCGGCCACAAAGTGTAATCCATCTCCAAATACAGTCCTGAGTACACGATACCAGCGAGACCTTGGCCACAAAGTGTAACCCGAGACTGTTTACCTAATCTAGCATACATATCACAGTTGAGTATGGACTACACAACACCGGCAAGACCTCGGCCACTAAGCGTATCCATTTTCAAATGCAGTCCAGGGGTACACGATACCAGCAAGAACTTGGCCACAAAATGTAACCCGTTACGACAACTAACTCTAATGCACATAATCAATGTATGAATGTAACATAAATACGGTAATCATGGCACCGGTACCACCTTGGCCACGTTGGATTCCTTCTCACACACACACACATCCAAACACACAACGATCACGGTACCGGTACCACCTCGGCCACACCAGATCCAGTTATACATTTCCATACAATTCATATCAAAATCATAAAATGACAATGTAGCATATCATAATCATATTTGAATAATTACAATTAAACATATAATTCTAAACATGTGAGCAATTTAATGATAATAAACATTTTAGAAATAAACACAGTCCATCCCTCACCTGTTTTACGATCGGGTGTGTTCGGGTTCAAGTGTGGCCACCGATTGATCAATTCAATTTTGACTTTGGGGAACGTGCACATCACTGTCCTAGTCACAAATGGAATCTTACATTAGTACGTGTCGAGCACATCGGGAGGGATCCACACAGGTCACCCCCAAAGGGTATAGACACAGTTCTTAGGTGACAATACTGTCACCGAAAACACCCATCGAAAACAGGGAATTTCCACTGAAAATATCAGTCCTATTTTTGGTGGAGGTGATAGAGAGCACTTAAGGCTCATTTTTCCACTGAAAACAGCTACAGTGTTTACTATGCCACATTTTCGGTGGACACAGAAAGGTCCAACTCGAATTGTGGCTTTCTGGCTCGGGCCCGTTCACTAGGATTTGTTCTATTGAGTTTGTAGGGGATGTTCCTAGTATCATTCTGAGCCAATAAAATTCCAATTCTACCGAGCTGTTTGGGAGATACATCGATCGAACGATTGAAACCCTAGTCGATCTTTTGGCATTATATGTTACCGGAGCTCATCGGGCTTGGTTCGAGCTCGGCAACAACATCGAGAGGGTAGAACACCCATCCTATAACCTTAACATGGTGTGTACACCAAGATTCCATCCATACCTAGCTTTTTCTAGGTCAAAATGAAGAGAGAGAGTGGCATGGGAGGTTGTACTTACCTCCGGAAGTGATTCTGGCAACAAGGCAGTAGCCGACACCAAGGTAGGCCTCCAATCCCCTCCTTCTTCCTCTTCTTCTTCCTTCCTCTCCTCTTTCTCTCATCTCCTATGTTGGGCACAAGGGAAATGAGGAAATGAATCTAACTTATAACTTAAGTGGGCCTTAGGGTCCGTTTGGTTTGGAGCCCTTTTGAACAGATCGGGTTAAAATGAAATTTGAGGCATGAGGACCCGCACATTTAGGTCCATAAGGTACCCACATCAAGAGGAAAATGTGGAGGATGATTTAGGATCATCCAAAGTGATTAACGATACGAGTGACGGGAACCACGGGCATCGGAACCTCGACAGTAGCTTGTTAAACCACCGAAAATAGGCACCTGATTTAGGCCCAGGCTACTTCCGGTGGCTTGTTTTTGGTGGCCAAGATAGCTTACTGTCTTGATAGCTTGCTGTCCCATGGTTGGCTTTGCATGAGTGGTTGCCCTCGGCCATGCCCAAGGCCTTTCGGTAATTATGATGCGTGCCAGAAATGAAGTGTGGGGAGTCAGGTCACTTACCATATGGGATTGGAAGGTATGAATCCCCTCCAGTTAGATAGGCATGTAATGCACGAACATGTGGGGTCATCTATACCCCTTCGGTATTACATAGCTGTGAGCCAAAACCTGATTGTACTTTCAATCTCTGATCCGAGGCCTATCACAATAGTTCAAATTAGACCGTATTGGGGCATGGGTGTAACAAAGTCAGTCATCGAGTCTATTGTTGAGTCTATTGTTGAGTCTTCTATTTATAATTACATGTCTATTTCCCCTCTTGAGAAAAGTTTAGAGTCCATGTATGTCGAATCTATTACTCCTATTATGAATGAAATTTCTTATTCCAAGTACGATTTGCCTCCTTTTTTTGATGATGATCTTAATAAATATCATGATTTGATAAAACAATGCAAACCAAAGAAAGCCCCGTGAGGATACCCAGGTACCACCTTCGATGATGAAGAAGCAGAGCAGATGATCAATCTTCTGAAGGAGTTCTCTGAAGTCTTTTCCTGGTCTTATGAGGATATGCCGGGGATAGACCCCAATATCATGCAACATCATTTGCCAACCTGCCTGGGGTAAGGCCATTCAAATAAAGCTCAGAAGAATGCATCCAGAATGGAGTGAAAATATCAGAGATGAAATTAAAAATCAGTGGAATGCAGTGTTTCTACAATTGATAAAGTACCCCCAATGGTTGGCCAACATAGTACCACTGCCAAAGAAAGATGGCAGGGTTTGTATGTCCGTAGATTTCTGAGATCTTAACAAGTTGAGCCCTAAGGATGATTTCCCACTACCTCACATTAATGTATTGGTCGACAACACAGCGGGGCATGCCTTATTATCATTAATGGCTAGATTCTTGAGATACAATCAAGTGAGCATGCATCCAGAGGATCGTGAAAAGATAGCCTTCACCACTCCATGGGAAACTTATTGTTACAAGGTAATGCCCTTTGGACTGAAGAATGTCGGGGCAACTTATCAAAGAGCAACTATAGTCATACTACATGACATGATGAACAAAGATGTGGAAGTCTATATGGGCAACATGATAGTGAAGTTAAGGGATCGACAGGGGTATATTCCCACACTACGGCGATCCTTTGAAAGGATCAAGAAGTATCAGCTGAAGTTGAATCCTCAAAAGTGTGTATTCGAGGCAACAATAGGAAAATTGTTGGGGTTCTTGGTGAGCAAAAGAGGCATCGAAGTCGACCCTATCAAGATCAAAGCAATCCAAGAAATGCCCACACCTTGGACGGAGAAGGAGATATAGGGATTCTTGGGTCATATTCAGTATATCAGCAGGTTCATAGCTCAACTGACTATGATCTGCAAGCCAATATTGAAGCTGCTAAAGGATCTGCCATAGAATGGCAACAAGCTTTTGATAAGATAAAATGATATCTTATGAACCCACCAGTATGGACACCACCGGTGGAAGGGAAACCACTTTTATTGTACTCATTTGTGGGAGAATATTCCATAGGCTCATTGTTGGCACAAAAGAAAATAGAGAAGGGAGTAGAGCATACCATATACTACCTCAGCAAGAAGTTCTTGGAATATGAGACACAGTACACATCTTTGGAAAGAACTTGTGCTACACTGATTTGGGTAACAAAAAGACTACAACACTATATGGTAGCTTACCCAGTATGTTTGATTTGAAGGATGGATCTAATCAAATACCTCTTTGAGAAACCAGCTCTAACAAGAAGGATGGCTCAATGGCTGCTATTGCTATTAGAATTTGACATCACCTATGTTGCTCAGAAGTCTAGCAAGTGGCAAGCTGTAGCCGATCATTTGGCTACCCACCCCACAGAAGATGGAAGAGCCTTAGATGATGCCTTTCGAAATGAAGAAATCACAGCAATGGAAGAAGAAGACACAGCTAATGAATGATAGTTATTCTTTGATGGAGCAGCTAACCAAAAGGGGTGTGTGGCGCAGGAATATTGCTTGTTACTTTGGATGGTATCTACTTGCCTTCGTTATTCCACCTTGATTTTCCTTGTACCAACAACATTGCTGAATATAAAGCTTGTGCATTGGGACTGGAAATAGCCCTAACCATTGGGGTGAAAAGGATCATGGTGTATGGAGATTCATCCGTTGTCATCTGTCAGACGTAAGAAAAGTGAAAGACCAGAGATGAGAAACTAAAGCCGTATCAGGGACATCTAGAAGAGGTGATTGGACACCTTGAGAAGATCTCATTTGAATACTTCCAAAGGGATAACAATCAATTTATCGATGCCATTGCAACTTTGGCATCCATAGTAGAATGCAACCCTATGGCCAGGATCAGACCATTCTTAGTAGAACAAAGAAGCAAACCTATTCACTAGAATATGGTGAACTTTCTCACCATAGATGGTCGGTCTTGGTTTGCTCACATAGTGGACTTCATTAGAGAAAGAAAGTATTCGATTGAAGCTATAGATAGAGAAAAGAAGTTTCTGAGGAGATACGCCACCCGGTTTATTCTTCAAAGGGATTTGTTATACAAGAGATCCTATGATGGAATACAATTGTTGTGTGTGGATGAAGAGCAAGCTCCAACCATCATGGAGGAAGTTCATCAAGGCCTTTGTAGACCCTATATGAATGTCAAGATATTAGCTAAGAAGATTCTCAGGTTGGGATACTACCAGAATACAATGGAAGCAGACTGTGTGAGCTCTGTCAAGAGATACCACAAATGTCAGATATTTGCCAATATTATACACATCCCGCCAATGGAATTGCACTTACTCAGTTCTCTTTGGCCATTCTCCACTTGGGGCATTAACATCATAGGGAAGATCAACCCCAAAGCATCCAATGGTCATGAGTTCTTCTTGGTAGCCATTGATTATTTCCCTAAGTGGGTAGAAGCTTAGTCATATGCAGTCCTCACATTTGTTAAGGTGGCAAAATTCATCCGAGAAAATAACATTTGTCGATATGGAGTGCCTCAAGAGCTGATATTGGATCAAGGATCCCATTTCTGGGGCAAAACTGAAAAGATCTACACAAAGTTCTATATCAAAAGGCACCGCTCTACCACTTACAAGCCACAAACCATGGGGTAGTAGAAGCAGCCAATAAGAACATCAAGGTCATCCTATAGAAAATGGCTAAAACACACAAGGACTGGGTGGATAAGTTGCATTTGCTTTATGGGCATATTGGGCTTCTGTACGATCCTCGACAGGGGCAACTCTTTTTTCTATGGTATATGGGGTTGAGGCAGTTCTGCCTGTGAAAATCCTAGTACCATCCCTAAGGGTGATCCTAGATATTCAATTACCTGAAGGAGAATGGGTGAAGGCCACACATGACGAGCTCAATTTTCTTAGTGAAAGACAATATGAAAGCCATGGATAGTCTGAGGGAGAATCAACTAAGAATGGCAATTGACTTTCAACAAGAATGTGAAGCCCCGTCACATAGAAGAAGGCGAGCTTGTTCTTTGAAAACAAAGAGCCCCAATTCATAAACCAAGAGAAAAATTCAGGCCCAACTAGAGTGGCTTATTCACCGTCAAAGAAATTCTACCTAGAAAGGCTATGAAGCTCCCAGACCACAACGACGAAGAAAAACCCGGATTGGTCAACATGGATCAACTCAAGAGATATTATGTCTAAAACGGTGAATAGCCCGAACTCCGCTAGACTTGATTCCTCTCAAGGGATACATAGGCAACTTGACATGTGTAAGTGCGGTCTCAACAATCTCAAGGCAATAAATTGGTTCTAGATTAATAATCAAGGTATCTTAAAAGATCATCATAACTTGTGTCCCCCAAGAATCGCCATTTGGTATGCAGGGCCATTAGGTATCTATCATTTGCCTATGGTCCTCCAAATTCTTATCCAAAATTCTGTTTGTCACACCCCACCTTAAAGTAGACCCAATTTACCAATAGGAATACCGACGATGTGAGTAAGACACATACCTGTCTTACCACCTACTAGGATCTCTGATAGCAGTACCTTAACATATTCACAATCTCACAACACAAACCAACATAAGTAGCAGAATTAAAGTATAGTAGCGGAATTTATAAATAAAATGCGGAAAACATCTAATAGTAATATAATAGCAATAATCGAGTTATTCTTTTACATTCATCCATGATATAACTATAATCTCAAAATATACAATTCACAACTATATCCAAAAGTATCAAAAGATGATATACAATCTCACGGTGCGGCGTAAGCACAGTGGTCACAAGCACAGTCCTGGTCGTGCTCCTTCACTTCTGGCATCCGCTAGTCCCTCACACTGTACTTTGACCCAGAAGATACTGGATCACCTGCCATTGGCACTACGATACCTGCATCATCATCTAAACATGGGTGTATACGTGGGGTGAGATTTCCAACTCGCTCAGTAAGGGATGGGGTCAAGCACATCCAAGCAAGTCAATAGCAATCATGATTACGGAAATTAAACACATAGTCCATGATACCCGTGATGCAGTTCATTTATTTATTATCCACTTAAAAATACAAACTAAGTCTGGTAAATGCTACTACGGCGCATTAGGCTGTATCCCTCGTCTCGGAAACGACATCGACTACACAGTGATACAAATCCTAGTCGTGATTAGAAGCCTGCTGGTCCTCGTATGAGTCCATGGGTCACCCAACAAACCCAGGATAACCCCCTCCTGGTAGTCACAGCATTGGTAACACATCGTCCACACTGCACAGGTTCCCACCTCCGACAACAATCACATTGTACTGCGGGAGTGGCACTTCGGAAAGGCTCATCAAACATACCACAATGGGTTATCCAACACCTCAATTCTTGTTGGCGAGGGTGCATAGCATAGGGAGTGATGCCTAACCACATATATACTACATGCCTTCGTAATGATATAGTTAGTATGGATTACACGATACCAAAGAGACCTTGGACACAAAGTGTAATCCACGTCCAAATATAGTCCCGGGTACACGATACCAGTGAGACCTTGGCCACAAAGTGAAACCTGAGACCGTTTACCTAATCTGGCATACAAGTAGCAGTTGAGTATGGACTACGCAACATCGGCAAGACCTTGGCCACAAAGTGTAACCTACGACTACAACTAACTCTAATGCACATAATCAATGCATGAATGCAACATACATACGATAATCATGGCACTGGTACCACCTCAGCCATGCCAGATTCTGTCTCACACAAACACCGATCCAACATAAGTATGGGGATCACGGTACCGGTACCACCTCGGCCACTCCAAATCCCGTCATACGTTCCATACAATTCATATCATGATCGTAAAATGATAATTTCAATTAAATAGATAATTCTAAGCATGTGAGCAATTTAATAATTAATAAACATTTCAAAAATAAACACAGTCCATCAGTTGTGTTTGGGTTTAAGTACGGCCATCGATCGATCAATTCAATTTTGGCTTCGGGGCACGTACATGTCACTATCCTAGACACAAGGGAATCATGCATTAGTACATATCAAAAACATTGGGAGGGACCCACACAGGTCACCCCCAAAATGTACAGACACTGTCAATAGGTGACAGTACTGTCACTGAAAACACCCATCAGAAACAGGGCATTTCCACTGAAAATATCAGTCTTGTTTCTGGTGGAGGTGATAGAGATCACATTAGGCTCATATTTCCACCTGAAACAACCCACTGGAAACAGCTATAATGCTTCCTATGCCATATTTTTGGTGGACACAGAAAGATCCAACTCGAATTGGGGCTTTCCAGCTCGGGCCCAATTACCGAGATTTGTTCTATGGAGTTTGTAGTGGATGTTTCTAGCATCATTATAAGCCAAGAAAATTCCATTTCCACTGAGCCGTTTGGGAGATACGTCGATCAAACGATCAAAACCCTAGTTAGTCTTTTGGCATTACATGTTATCGGAGCTCACCGGGCTTGGTTCGAGCTCGGCAACAACACCGAGAGGGTAAAACACCCATCATACAACCCTAACATGGTGTGTACACCAAGATTACATCCATACTTAGCTTTTCCTAGGTCAAAATGAAGAGAGAGAGAGAGGCATGGGAGGTTGTACTTACCTCCGGTGGTGATTCTAGCAACAAGGCGGCAGGCAGCACCAAGGTAGGCCTTCAATCTCCTTCTCCTTCCTCTTCTTCTTCCTTCCTCTCTTCTTTCTCTATTCTCCTACATTGGGCACAAGGGAAATGAGGATCATTCCTCATTTCCCAACTTATAACTTAAGTTGGCCCTTAGGGTCTGTTTGGTTTGGGCCTCTTTTGAACTAATCGGGTTAAAATAAATTTTGGGGCACGGGGACCTGAACATTTAGGTCCATAAGGTGTTCACATCAAGAGGAGGGTGTGGAGGATGATTTGGTATCATCTAAAACCATTTACGATGCAAGTGTTGGGACCCACGGGCATCGGAACCTCGACATCAGCCAATGTACCCACCGAAAATAGGCACCACATTCATGCCTTGGTTGGTTCCGATGGCTAATTTTTGGTGGTTAAGACAGCTTTCTGTCTTGACAGCTTGTTGTCCTAGGGTTGTTCTCACACGGATAGTTGCCCTTGGTCATGCCCAAGGCTTCTCGGCAATTATGATGCATGCCAGAATTCAAGTGTGGGGAGTCAGGTCACTTACCATTTGAGATCGAAAGGTATGAATCCCCACCAGTTAGATACGCATGAAATGCACAAACATGTGGGGTCATCTCTACCCCTTCAGTAATGCACAGCTGTAAGCCAAAACCCGGTCCTACTTTTGTTCTCCGATCTTAGGCCTATCACAATAGTTCAAATTTGATCGGATTAGGGCACGGCTGTAACACTATCCCCCCAAAATTAGCCACCAAGCACAAGTAAATCAAGGCCAATACATTCCCCATCCTTAATTAGTTAAGAAAAAAAAGAAGGGACTTTGGTGCAACAGTGGTAAAGGTTTGGTTGCGTTAATAGCTAATGAGTGATACTTTGAAAAATCACATCTCCTCTTTATTTGTGATGGTTGCAAGAAAGGTCATGGACTCTTTGGATGAGATATTGAGAAAATGGACCTTGGACATAAACATTATGGCCCCAGGACTACTGGAATCTATGAGTATGTTGATGGTCAGTCAGATCGTGTGTGTGGAATTACATCACAATTTACTCCGGAAGGTACCTCAACACTGGGATACTGATCTTCATGTATTTTGGTTTGGGTTGGTTGAGATCTACCCAACTCTCAAAGAATTCTGAGTTTGCATGCTATCTCCACCTAAGGGCAGATTGATTCGACCATCTTTAAAGAAAGATTACTCGGAGGAAATTCAAGATTTCTTCGGATGAAAAAATGTGGAAATGAAGCAGTTCATTAGATATGGGAAGATTGAAATTTTGAAGGTGGCCAATATCTTCACTCAGTATCTATCACTAGGAGGAATCCATTAGTGAAGATCACTGGATGCTTATATACTTTGCATGCTAGCTCACTATGTTCTTAGAGCTCCCGGACGTGGTGCACCACTTGTTTTGACAGAGGTGGTAAGGCAGTTGAAGGAAGGAGGTAATATCATTCCAACGGTCCTTGCAAAGACACTTAAGGGATTTGATGACATGAGTCATAGCCATAGATTTGGAATTGATCATTATCAAGGAAGTCCTGCTATTTTCCAACATTGGCTACTTAAGAAGCTGAAATTGACCAGGCCGTTAAAAGGTTGCCAACTTAGAGTTCTCTGCTACCAAGACAAGAGGGAAGTCACGGAATTCAAGATCATCGTTGATTGGGAGAAGTACCTAAAAGGAAGAACTACACGGGATGTTGCATGGAGATGCTCAGGTGGCCACAAGATGATTTTCTAATGAAAACCCCCGGGTGCAACTACATCAGGTTGATGGGATTTATTCATACATCCTTTTACTTGCACACTTACATCAATTGACAGTATGGCCTGGAAGCAGATGACCCAAAGGAGTTGGTGAACTGCTACCCACTCCAAGAACTGCCTCCTCACATTATTGCCCACCTATCTTGTCTTTGGTAGGAAAGTTATTTCCATTATTTGAAATTCACTTGGTAGTAAAGTGAGGTGATATTTGGATTTTTGCATTATTCCAACTATTCAAATTAAGACTTGAGTTGTGGAAATAATCGTGCCTTAAAATTCTAATTCATGAACAAAAGAGATTTTCTTTATGCTAAAGATAGATTTCCATTCCAAAAATAAAATGCCAAGCCTGTCAATACAAAAGGTAAAAAAAAAAAATGATGAATGAACATGGGGAGGGCAAAAGAAAATGAAAAAGAAAAAAGCAACATCTATGTTTTGCAAGAACAACAAGAATAGGTCTCTAGGAATCAACGTCCTTATCCGAGCCATACTTAGGGTCATCCACAAGGAAGATCGAGGAATCATCAGGTGCTAACCGCGAATTTTCCATCCTACTTATAAGATCCCGAATCTGAGTATCTTACCGCGCAATCAATTTTTGCTGAGAGCCAATTTGTCCTCTCAAAGAAGCAATCTCTCCATCCTGGGAAATATAAGGAATGGTCAAAATAAGAGAAAATGAAGAAAGAGGAGTAAGTCAAGGAAAGGATGATACCTTAAGGAGCACTAAGGCCCTGGTACATTCGCCGAATATCAGTGTAGGCCTCTAGAGATACTTGATAAGGACCATGTCAGCCACAAGAAGTTAAAAGATAATCAGATGAGAAGTGTTTGGATACTCACACAGTCATAGGGGATAGGTAGTCCAAGGGGGGCATCTCTATCTAGTCTGCGTTCAAGAAGCTTGGGGACACCGAGGTTGGTAGTCCAAGCCTGCATATCCTAATCAACTTTTTACTTATCTCTGTTGTTTATATGTTTATGGTGGACTACATATATATATTTTTGTACTTTTCTCTGTAATTTGGACTTGCTAGTATGGTGTTCTAATGTTGTTGGTGACTTTTAGTTAGTTTTGTATGCTTGACTAACTTATTGTAATGCGGTTGTAACTACGTTAGTTAGCCTTTGTTGATTATGCTTATTCATATATGTATGTTGTCTATCAGGTGCTTCTATTTTAAAATTTTGGAAAATCTTGTTTTAGCATTGTTATGCTGTCAAAATTTTATTAAATCCGTACTCGATGGGTTATGCAATGAAATAACTAATCTTTTATTCATTTCAAGCAAACGTTCTCTAATGCATGCCACGAAATGAAATAATTAAATGCAACCCCCTTTTTTTTTTGCTTTTAATTCTTTAAAGTGTTTTACATATACCCAACCCCATTTCCTATTATAGATTCTATAGGGTCTAAATGGTTTGCTATGAGTAGATAGAGCATCATACTCTGATATCACCATTGTCACACCCCGTTCACACAGAATTGGACCAGTGACCGAGTTAACTTCGGTTAACCCAAACCTGCAAGGATCATCTGATACAGTATCCCACCACAGCATACCCAGATCTAAGATAAGTGTTCAAAAGTTCAGCAGAAGATTTAAATTACCTATAAATATCCCCAATATACTTGATACCCAAAGTGTAGTATATAGCTAAGTACATGTGGGCCCGCAGACAAGATATTTACACAAAAAGAATAATAATTTACATATCAAGTACACAAAAGGGGAGGTCATCAAAAATCAAGAAAAGTGAAATCTTGTACGGTGTCATTACTGTGGTCCCACAGCATAGCCCTCGCACATGCAATCAACACCGTGCTCATACTCCTTAGGGACCCACCAATCCTTAATAGGAAACTCGACTGTGGGGCCCGACTCTTGATCATCAGGTGGGTGACCTGTAAAATCATCTAAAAGAGGTATGCACGTAGGATGAGCTCACTAGCTCAGTAAGTGAAAAGAAAGACCACACAAACATTCACATCCATATGCACTATATGTTATGCAATTCATTTTAAATCTTACCCACCTAAACAACATCACTAAGTCTTAGGTTATGTGCTACTTACAACCACAGTGAGTGTATGCCTCAGGTATGAGTCGCGAACTCCATCCCGCGATACGCCCATAGGGTTGTCAGAGAAGGCCCACCGTGAGTACCCAAAAAAGTAAAGCATGTTGACTACCGGCTCTCAACATAAAAATAAATGACAGAAATGTAAAGGTGCCGACCCCGATAGTTTAAAAGTAGTACGATTGGCCCTCTTGAATATACCACTAAGGTTGCTGACTGTCCTAATGACCAGCCGGGCATATGTCTAACCGCCACAGTGACCCGACAACCGCAACCACTGCTTCCCCCCAAGTAATAACCCAACACCTCAACCCCTGTTGGAAACGGTTGTAGCATAGGGAATGAAAATCCTAAACTGCATGCTCCTATATGACAAAGTATGATTGTATAGTGCCACCGCATCCCATACCACGGGCCACCAATGCACTTGTTTCCAAGTTGACTATGGCGTCTAGTCAAATAATGCATCATGCACAGTAATCCAACCATTCATCACATAAGCACATCAATCATTTAACATTGAGAATGTAAGGCACAACACACATCATAAATCATTTGTTTATAATGCACAAGCAATGCGTGCGAATGACATACGAGGATGACTAATCTACACATAACTTGCATGATGACATGGCTAGTCTAGATACAATTTAATGATGCAAAAAAATCCTTAAAATAAATTCAAATGTCCTCTCACCACTTACATGTTGGGTACAAAAGTTCACATTCGGTACGGGTGAAATCCGGCGTGAGAAATGTAAATTCTAGTGGAACCTATCATAAGCCAATGGGGTTAGCATTTCACCACCTTGGGGTAAAAAATAATGATGTTTGATGTTTAAATCATGTTTAAAATCATAAAAGAAGGTTTTCCACCTGTTTTGGGCCCATTCGGGCTCAAAAATCAAACTGGTGGGCCAACAGGCGGCCAGACAGCCCACCTATCCTCGCCCGTCGGTCCAACAGGCGGGCCAGATAGCCCGTTGGTCCAACCGATGGGCCCCCTCAGGTGGGTGGGTTCGCCCGCCGATCTTCACCCACCTGTGGGGACTAAGGTGCTACCCTAATAGGCGGGCCCCTACAGGCGGGCGGCTTCGCCTTCACCAGCCTGGGGGTGAAAATTAGCTTTCACCTTTGAAACATTCCTCAACCTTGGAAAAACCAAATGGGGCTATTTCAATCACATTTTCCACACATATAAGGTCTTATAAGATGATTCTAACCTAGATCTAAGTTAGATTTAAGGATTGAAATGCAATCTTACCTTCTTTGCTCAATAACTCTTCCAAAACCCCAAAATCACCTCTTAACTCAAGAAATCACCAATGCATCTCAAATCTTGTAAACACTTCTTTAAACCTTCAAAATCAACACATAGACCATCTATTAAACCTTAGATTCATCATCTCAAGTGGGATTAACAAGATCCCAAGGAACTCTACCCAAATCAAGGGTTTCACTTGGGGTTTTGCGAAAGTTTAAGAAGTATAGCCTCGCTTACCTCAAATCGTAGGTCTCGTGTTGGGGATCACTTTTTCGGTGCTGGAATGAGAAGATCAAACCTTGGCGTCACTTAAAATCATTTCTTCCTCTTTTTATTTTCCTTTCTTCTTCTTCATTCTCTTTTTCTTCCTTTCTTTTCTCTCTCTTCTTTACTCTTCTCACCAACTCTTTAATTCATTAAATGAGAAAAAGGAAAAGACACAATAAGTACTATTTATACTAGAGAATATCTAGTAGCCACATGGGTGGGTCACACAGGTGGGCGGGTTCGCCCACCTGTTGGTCGAAACTTAGCCAAACAATTGAGATTTCGATGGAATTCGACTCTCGGCATGTATCTCACTCTTAGTACAAGATATATAATATGTATACACTTTAGGATATGGCTACATACCAGCATTACCTGTACATGGCCTTATGATATGTTCATGTACACGGCTTGGGTATGCCCATCTCCTCTGGCATTGACCCGGACTTGTCTGGCCAACCTGTGTTCAAAGTCACCCTTGCCATCATGGTCCATAGGGAACCCACCTTAACCCTCCTAGTTTGGGTCCTGCATGGTTAAACCAGATCAACCATGTAAGTAACCTAGGTTTTAAAAGTAGGGTATCACAATTACCCCCCCTTTTTGAAAATTTCATCCTCAAAATTGGCGTACCTGGTTGTTCGAAAAGATGAGGGTACTTGGTTTGGATTTCATCTTCTTTCTCCCAAGATGCTTCTTCAAGTGAATGGTTAGCCCATTGCACCTTTACGAAGGGAATGGAGAGGTTGTGAAGGGTTTTCACTTTTCGGTCCAAGATTTTGGCTAGCTGTTCTCTATAGGTCATATCAGCTTCTAGATATTTTGGTTCCACAAGTAACACATGCGATGGATCGTGAACATATCGCTTCAGCATGGATACATGGAATACATCATGAACATTTCTGATCGAAGGTGGAAGAGCAAGCATGTAGGCTACTGAGCCAACCCGAGTCAAAATCTCAAATGGGCCAATGTATCTTGGGCTCAACTTACCCCTTCTTTGGAATCTATGCAACCCTTTAGTAGGAGAAATCTTGAGAAATACCTTTTCTCCTGCTTGAAACTCAATGTCTTTCCTGCAGGTGTCTGCATAGCTCTTTTGACGTGACTGAACTGCCTTAATCCTTTCTCGAATGGCATCGACCTTGTCGCATGTCATCTGTATCATTTTGGGTCCTAATATTCAGCATTCGCCTACCTCATTCCAATATAGAGGAGTTCTACACTTCCTACCATACAATGCCTCATATGGAGCCATCCCAATTGTAGCTTGATAACTGTTGTTATAGGCAAACTCCATAAGGGGTATATATTCTTCCCAACTACCACACATTTCCATTGCATATGCCCTGAGCATGTCTTCTAATATCTGTATGGTTCGCTCTAACTGACCATCAGTCTGCCGGTGGAAAGCAGTACTTAAGTTCACTTGTGATCCCAATGCATGCTGGAAACTTTTCCAAAATATGGAAGTGAACCTTGGGTCTCTATCTGACACAATGCTCACTGGCACTCTATGTAAGTGCACTATGTTATCTATATAAAGTTGTGCTAACTTGGCCATAGAGAATTTGATCTTGATGGGAATGAAATGAGCAGTCTTTGTAAGCCGATCAACTATCACCCATATTGCATCTATCCCCTTAGGTGTGCATGGTAGTCCGGTGACAAAGTCCATCGTAATCCTATCCCACTCCCAGTCTGGTATTGGGAGTGACTGAAGAGTACCATAAGGTCAATGCCTCTCAGCTTTTACTTTTTGGCATGTAAGGCAAGTCGCCACATATAGGGCTATTATGGTTTTTATGCTTGGCCACCAGTAGTTTGTCTGAGGTCCTTATACATCTTTGTACTTCCTGGGTGGAGTGAGTACTCAGAGCTATGTGCTTCCTGCACTATCTTGTCTGTATCTCTAAATCATTGGACACACACAACCTACCTCGAAACAATAATGCTCTATCGCTGGTTAAAACGAAATCAGGGTTATTCATTGTTTGCTTTTGAATCTTAACTCTAATCTGTTGCAACTTAGGATCCAAAGGTTGTTTCATTATCGCCTCTTGCCTAATAGACGGGTGCACCTGTAGAGCTACTAGGGATGTAGTTAACCATTTAATGTTTTCTAGTTGATGTTCAAGCTCTGAGGTTGCTCCTTCATATAAGAGGGTTTCATCTATTAGCATTGCCTCTTGTACGAGTGGTGGGCTGACTGCTAAGTATGAGAGTGACACAGTCTGTGCCTTCTGACTCAACGCATCTACCACTACATTAGCCTTTCCAGGATGATACTAAATGTCACAGTCATAGTCCTTCATGAGCTCGAGCCATGTCCTCTGCCTCATATTCAAATCTCATTGGGTGAAAAAGTACTTAAGGCTTTTGTGATCATTGTATATCTCGCACTTCTCCCCATACAAATAATGTCTCCAAATCTTTAGGGCAAAATGACTGCGGCTAGTTCCAAGTCATAAGTGGGGTAGTTCTTCTCATATTCCTTTAGTTGCCGGGATGCATATGCTATCACCTTACCGCATTGCATGAGAACACAACCCAACCCAGCCTTAGAAGCATCAGTGTAGACTATCATTTCCCCTGTGCCTTCAGGGATGGTCAACACAGGGGCTATCACCAACCTTTTCTTCAATTCCTAAAAACTCTTCTCACATTCCTCTGTCCATTCAAATTTTACCCCCTTTTTGGTTAACTTAGTCATTAGTGCTGAGATTCGAGCAAAATTCTCAATGAAGCGCCGGTACTACCCAGCTAAACCCAAGAAACTCCTAATTTCTATAATATTTTTGGGGTTTTCCCACTCTACTACTGCTTTCACCTTGTTAGGATCCACCTTGATTCCATCCTTAGACACTGTGTCCCAGGAATCCAACTTGCTTAAGCCAAAATTCACAGTTACTGTATTTGGCAAACAATTATTGTTCTCTCAGCCTTTGTAATACCATTCTTAGGTGTTGAGTATGCTCCTCTTCTGTCTTAGAGTAGATTAAGATGTCATCAATAAAAATAATTACCCATTTATCAAGGACATCGTGAAATACTCGATTCATTAAATCCATGGATGCTACCGGGGCATTTGTTAACCCAAAAGATAACACTAGGAACTCATAGTGACCATACCGAGTCCTAAAAGCTATCTTGGGTATGTCACCATTCTTTATCTTGAGCTGATAATAGCCTGATCTAAGGTCTATCTTTGAGAATACATTTGCACCTTGTAGTTGGTCAAACAAATCATCAATACGTGGCAATGGATACCAGTTCTTAATGGTTAGCTTATTCAATTCCCGATAATCGATGCACATGCGCAAGCTACCATCCTTCTTCTTGACAAACAATACAGGGGCACCCCAAGGTGAAACACTTGGGCGAATAAACCCCTTCTCCAATTATTCTTGCAACTGCATCTATAACTCTCTCAATTCTGCTGGTGCCATCCTGTATGGAGCTTTTGACACTGGAGGTGCTCCAGGAATCAAGTCTATGGTAAATTCTAACTCTCTATCAAGTGGTAGATGCATCAGATCATCTGGAAAGACATCAAAAAATTCTTTAACCACCTCTACCTCTTCTAGAGGTGTAACCTTTGCATCAACATCAAGTACCGATGCTAAGTAACCCAAACATCCACTTTCCAACAACTTTATAGCTTGAAGAGTGGAGATGAGGACCTTCTAGCCCATTTTATTTTATCTGCTTGGTATACCAGTTCTTTCCCTTCATCATTTGTCACCCTAATTAATTTTTCGGCACACATCACATTTGCTCGATGGGCCGACAACCAATCCATGCCCAGTATAACTTCAAAATTCTATATGTTGAATTTGATGAGTTGTGCATTCAATTTCTTTCCACTGATTTCAACTGGGCATGGCCCATACACCTCCTTCAACTGTGTAACTTTGCCTGTAGGCATACTAACAATTATCTCATGATCTAGTGTCCTGGGTGACATTCCAAGTTTCTCAGCAAATCTCTTAGATATGAACGAATGTGTAGCTCCTGAATCAAACAAGACATAGGCTGGTATACCCGATATAGGTAGAACAGCTAGTGCAACAATGCATATAAGTATAGCAGGTCATCAAAATTCAGTATAAGGAAAATCTTAAATTAAAATGTACCTGCTACCACTTCCGTGCTAGCCTCAGCTTCCTCAGCTGATAAGGTATACATTCTTCCTTGCGGTTGATTCCCCTGAGTTAAGGGAGGACTGTACACCGAGGGCTGACTGGATGGTAAGGCTGGTCTGACTCAATAGTCTTTGGCATAATGCCCATAAGAGTGGGAATTAAAGTAACGGATCTGTGATGCCATAATTGGGGTAGGGCCCCTTTGTACTTGACCTGATGTAGATGGGGGACGGGGTGGCCTTATGACTGTAGGCACCGTACTAGTGTTTGGGCGAAAAGATGTAGAGCTCGGACCACCAGCTGGTCGAGGAAGGTAGCCAGATGGCCTATATGGTTGTCTGTATGCAGGCCCAAAACTATATGACCCACGGTATACCTTGGATGAGTTGCCCATGTCCGGAAATGGATTGGTCCTCTTAGACAATCCAGGTGTGAGGGATTGTTCTCCCTTCTGCTTATCTTCCATGGTTTTAGCCTTTTGCACAATCTGGCCATAATCTGTCAAATCTAAGACCTCGAGCACTGACCCAATAGATGCCTTTAATCCCTTCAGAAACCTTGTAACCTTTTCCTCAGCTGACCTTATATGCTTAGGGGTAAAATGGAACAAGCTTTCAAATTGCTGCTGATACTCAAGGATAATCTTATTCACTTGAGTCAAGGCCATGAATTCCGTCTCTTTATGGTCTCTGAAGCTACAAGGGTAATGGTTTGTCAAAAACAACTCCTTGAACTGCTCCCATGTGGGTTCTGGATGTGTAGCAAACAATATAGGCTTAGATGCTTGCCACCAAGAGTTGGCTTCATTCTTGAGTTGCAGCCCCACACAAATAAGCATCTGTGCCTCAGTGCACTCAACTACCTCAAATATCTTTTCCAGCTCTTGGACCCACTGGTCCGACTCTAGAGGATCACTCCCCACCTTAGAGAATACAGGTGGCATGTACTCTTTAAAGATTCCACTACCCTTGTCGTTGAAATAAATTAGAGGGGGGTGAATAGGTTATACTAGTGGAATTTAACTTTTTTTGATGAATAGGTCACAAGTGTGATTGCAAGTTAAAATAATGCGAAGTAAATAAAACAGGTACAACCACAAAACACAAGATTTATAGTGGTTCGACTCAATCCGAGTCTAGTCCACTCCCTACAAGAATCCTCTTGTAAGGTATTCCACTAGTTCTCCCTTTCAGTACAGTAGGTAGGGAAGAAAACCTTTACAATCTTTTTCATGGATAAGAGTATCCTTACAAATCCCCTTTCCAGCCAGAGAGACGCCTTTACAATCTCTTTTGGAGGTAGAGAGACACCTTTCTCTTTTTAGGATAAGAGAATCCTTACAATCCTAAGTACAGTCTAGAATTATAAAAACAAAAATAAATAGGAAATAGTGGAATAGGAGGAATACCTCAAGTGTGGTGCAAATGATGAGAGTGAGATATGAATGATGCACCTTCTGTAAAGTCCTCTCTTATGGCTTTGACTTGCACAGGAGAGAGTAGAGGACTTTGATTGAGACTTGAGCCTTTTGTTGGGATTGGTGTAATAGAACAACTCAAGTAGAATATAATTCTTGAATGCTTGCAATACTGCTCTTAAAGCTCTTTCTTAATTAATATTTAATTAAGAGTGCTTTGGGCATTTATAGGTGAACTTAGTGAAGCATTTTAGGCAGAAAATCAGGCTCTAACGGATGTATTCTGGGACCACCAGTCGACCGCCATCGGTAGCCGGTCGACCGCCAAGAGCAGTTGAGGCAAAATATAGCTGTTGGGGCACTTCCAGGCAGTCACGGTCAACCGGGACTTTCTACCGGTTGACCACCTATGGTCTCGGATAGTTCCGATCGATCGGGGCTTCCAGCCGGTCGACCGCCAACATGACATACTCTGTTTTGACAGAACGCTGTCATACTAACCAGTCATCAGTGTTTTGACCATAACTTTTCGGTACGACCTCATATTGATCTGAGATCATTGCGTTGGAATCACAACTCACAACTTCTATGAAGGTTTCATCTTCTGATACTAATTTTAAGATTCCCTAAAATACCCTTGGGTCAGGTTAATGTGTGTTCCACACCACTTAGATACTTTCCATACTTGGTCAAGGTATGCTCTATGGTCATTCTAGTATGATGCAATGCACATGCATGTGGTGAGTGCATATATATATGTGGAAATTACAAATTACATTAAAAGTGACCAATCTATCCTAGTGGTCTTCTTCTTCACTTGAACTTTCCACTCTTTGGCACTTCATCTTCTTTTCTTCTTGTTTGCTATTTCATGTCTTTAATCTTCATGTCTTGATTCGACCTTCTAAGTGTTTCTTCAAGCTAATTACACTCTCTTCAAGCTAATCACATTTTATCAAGCCAAGTTAAAGATGTATGTTTGTTTGTTAACACCAAAACATAGCAAGGAGTGTGGACATGTTTCCTAACAGTCGTATTATTCATTGACAGGTAATTGGGTGCATACACCGGATAGTAAGGGTACGGAGGGGGCACCATATATGGAGGAGTGCTGAGTGGCAGAATTAGAGGTGTACCTCCGACT
The DNA here is from genome assembly GCF_013358625.1 of Macadamia integrifolia. Lineage (NCBI taxonomy): Eukaryota > Viridiplantae > Streptophyta > Magnoliopsida > Proteales > Proteaceae > Macadamia > Macadamia integrifolia. Next base: position 41,086,850 of record NC_056565.1, read on the forward strand.
TGCTCATGTAGTGTTGTACCAAGTGGTGCACCTCCAGTTTGTGGTCCCATACCAGACCCTACAAGTGGGTCTTATGGAGCAATTATCCGAGGATGTTGACCGGGTTGAGGAAGGTCAAACTGTTGCTGTATAGTAGCCATAAATACCTACTGCTGCTAGAGCATTTGTTGTTGGAAGGCTTGCTGTGACTACTGAACTATGGTCACAACATCACTCGAAGTGATAACAGGTGGAGGATCCGGAAGTGTGGTCAAAGGTGGGTCCCTTTGTGCCACACCTTGGTCAAGGGTTTCTTGAGATTGTGGAAGTGGGGTTTGCCCCACAGAGCGGGACCTTTGAGGATTTGGTGGTCGACCAATAGGATGAGGACCACGTGAGGTACCTCAAGAATTGCTACCGGATCTAGTGCGTACCATCGTGTCCTTGCACCTGGATCATGCCGTACACAAAACATTGGTTAAGTACCTTAGAATTTACATAAGCACATAATCATTTCCCATTCTATGACATAACCCACGAAATCAATTTCAATCTATGGTTCACACACTCTTAGATTGACCTTAAACTTTCAACCTGGCCACATAATCATATGCCAAAACACGAGGTATTGTAGTGTATGATGTCTTGCATCCAGCCACAGCTTAGCCCCGAGAGTACTGTGCTAGTGCTTCGACAAGTAGGATGGTGGTCCCACTCGATTTTTTTTTTAATAATGTATTATTATTATTATCCCTATTATTTTATTTATTTATTTATTTTATATTATTATTATATATATTTTTTTCCAACCGGCGGGCAGCTCGGGTTAGGGCCCGCCGGTCCAAACCGAGGCAGATATTAAAGGGGCTTTTAAGCCTCTTTCGATCTTCATTTCTCCCATCTTCTACCTTAGGCTCAACTCAGGGAGATTTTGGCGCATCCACTCATGATTTCACTCAACGATTCCATGGATTTTGGAAGATTCAAGCGCTTTTCACTCTCAAGTAAGTCTCTTCTCCATTTCTCATCTTGGAACATATATTTTGGGTGTTGAATCCATTTATACTTCCCAAAACTTGATTTTTTTCATGTTTCTTTCCATAGAATAATCATTCCATGAGAATATGATGCTTCCTTTGTGACTCATTCATAGTTTTGGGCTTTACAACCCAATCTATGAGAGAAAATCCCAAACCGTGCCATAATTTCTCCAATTTGGGGTTTTCTTCTATTTCTTCCCTTTTCTCCCCAACTAACAACTCAAATGAGATTTCTTATCCTTGATTTGCACTTACATTGTTGGAAAGATCATGGAAACTTGTATATACCTACAATTCCATCTCTTTTCCATGAAAATCCATCTCTTTTGTGTTAGGTTTCTTTGAAAAAAAAATTCTAGGGTTTCTATGATTCTCTTCACTTCGTTCCATACTTGTGAACAACTTTGAATCACTTACCATTAATTGTTGGTGCAATGATATTTGACTTACACTTTGAATCCATACTTATGAACAACTTTGAATCTCTCTCATTCCTTGCACCTCAATGTCGTAATAGAATTTTTTTTGCATATTCTTGGTTGTATAATGATAGGTATTACTATAATTGACATGTAAGCTTCAAGTTCTACACTTTTATGGGATTTTCATTCTCTTGGATTGAACTTGCACATTGAAATTGGGGGCTTTCTACCATTTGACACCAATTACCCCACTTGAGGAAATTCTTATGAGGCTTTCCATCACTTCTCACTTGCCATGCTTTATACTCCTTTGTTACTCTTCTATTTTGCAACATGCTAGTGGATGTCATGTTTGGTGATTTTTTCCTATTCATTTCTCCATGGCTTAACCACCCCTCTTTTTATAATGATTCACATTATGTATTTAGGTGCATTTACATGTGCTTGCTCACCCTCCTGTTTACTTCCTTTGTCATGCAACAATTTTACTTATCACTATTTCTTCTCTTTTCTTACTAGGATGTCTTCTCGCAAGGGTAAGGAACCCGCATCCTCTTCCAATAGACGTAGGGCCACAACTTCAAAATGGAAGGGTGTAGGGACTAGTTCCTCTACCCTTCGTATAAGGCAACAAGGACATGCCCCCATAGATACTCTAAACTATGATGAGGGTCTCTTCCGGAGTTTGAGGGCCGAAACGAATTGGCAGACCTTTCTAAAGAAGTCTGTGTTGATGGAGAAAACTATGGTATCTTGTGATTTTAATAAGATTCAACTACAAGAGAGGTTTACTGCACTGGGTTGGCAGTCCATCCTTAATATTGACCGCCCATGCTATAAACACCTGGTTCAAAGATTTTATTGTAATTTGGAGGTCTCTTACCAGTATGGGGAGTACTCAATCACCAACATGGTGAAGGGGGTGAACATTCGTTTGACTGTGGACACTCTTGCTAGTATTTTAGATATGTCATCAGTTGGGCATCAATTCTATACCCCCCCCATGGAGTAAGCCCATGGGCCCATCCTTAAGTTCGGAGATGCAGAACCACATTTACGAGACCATTAGTGGCAGCAAGGTGCGTCCGGATTCTGAGACGACATTCAACCTGGAGACTCGTGTATTTGCTTGCTTGGTTCAGTTTAATTTGCTCCCTAGAGGAGGTCATAGGAACCAAGTGGGCTTCATGGCAGCCTACATAGCCTTCTACATCTACAAAGCCTTGGAGGGAGGTGCCGAGCATTTATGCTTGCCCTACATTATACTTAAGACTATGGAGCATCATGCCACACATCCTGAGGACGGAGGTTTCCCATATGGTAGGACTCTCACCAGGGTTTTTGAGTTCTTTGGGGTGGATTTGAGTGGTGAGGAGGGAAAGACTCCAATGGATAAATTTAGCAGGAAAAACCTACGCAGGATGGGTCTCCAAGCTCTTATGGATGTACCTCAGAGGGCATAAGCTCAAGGAGGTAGGATTAGGGGGAATGTCCACAGGGAGGATGTCCACATGGAGGAGGAGGAGAATAGTGAGGAGGATGAGGATTATGTTCCTCAATTCGAGGAGGAGGACTTTCTGGATGAGGATATCCTTGAGGAGGAGCCTCATGATTTGAGGGATGTTGATCCTGACTTTGCTAGGGCTGCAGACCCACAGCATAAAGCCCCACCACCTGAGAGTGGCGCATTTGACTTTGAGAGCATGATGTCTAGTATGAGGGCCTTGAAAGATAGGTAAGATCAACTTTTGAGAAGACTAGATGAGAGTGCTTCTAGAGAGGAAAATATCTTAGAAAGGCAGGCTACATTAGAGAATTCCTTCCTAAGATTGAGTGAGGATTTGGACACAACGGCCAATGCCATTTCAGTAGACTTTACCCGACTTTGGAGGGATGTGCAACTAGTGAATGCGAGGTTTGATTACTACAATCGCTGGCTCAAAGTTAAATCGAGGCCTAGGAGGGATGGAGTAGTAGAGCTAGATGATGATGAGGGTCTCTGAGGACTTAGCCTGCCTATCTTAATCAGCTTTTTAATTGTCTCTGTTGTTTATGTGTTTATGGTGGACTATATATATATATATATATTTTTTTTTTTTTATACTTTTTTATGTAATTTGGACTTGCTAGTATGGTGTTCTGATGTTGTTAGTGACTTTTAGTTAGTTTTGTATGCTTGACTAACTTATTGTAATTTGGTTGTAACAACGTTAGCCTTTGTTGATTATGCTTATTCATATATGTATGTTGTCTATCAGGTGCTTCTATTTTAAAATTTTGGAAAATCTTGTTTTAGCGTTGTTATGCTGCCGAAATTTTATTAAATCCGTACCTTGATGGGTTATGCAATCAAATAACTAATATTTTATTCATTTCAAGCAAACGTTCTCTAATGTATGCCATGAAATGCAATAATTAAATGCAATCCCTTTTTTTTTGCTTTTAATTCTTTAAAGTGTTTTATATAAACCCAACCCCATTTCCTATTATAGATTCTATAGGTCTAAATGGTTTGTTGTGAGTAGATAGAGCATCATGCTCTGATATCACCATTGTCACACCCCGTTCACACAGAACTGGACCAGTGACTGAGTTAACTCCGGTTAACCCAAACCTGCAAGGATCATCTGATACAGTACCCCACCACAGCATACCCACATCTAAGATAAGTGTTCAAAAGTTCAGCGGAAGACTTAAATTACCTATAAATATCCTCAATATACTTGATACCCAAATTGTAGTATATAGCTAAGTACATGTGGGCCCATAGGCATGATATTTACACAAAAAGAATAACAATTTATGTATCAAGTACACAAAAGGGGAGGTCATCAAAAATTAAGAAAAGAAAAATCTTGTACGGTGTCATAACTACGGTCCCACAGCACAGCACTCGCACATGCAATCAGCACCATGCTTATACTCCTTAGGGACCCACCAATCCTCAATAGATAACTCGACTGTGGGGCCTGACTCCTGATCTTCAAGCGAGTGACCTGCAAAATCATCTAAAAGAGGTGTGCACGTGGGATGAGCTCACTAGCTCAGTAAGTGAAAAGAAAGACCACACAAACATTCACATCCATATGCACTATATGCTATGCAATTCATTTTAAATCCTATCCACCTAAAAAACATTACTAAGTCTTAGGTTATGTGCTACTCACAATCACAGTGCGTGTATGCCTCGGGTACGAGTCACGAACTCCATCTCGCGATACGCCCATAGGGTTGTCGGAAAAGGCCCACCATGAGTACTCAGAAAAGTAAAGCATGCAGACTATCGACTCTCAACATAAAAGTAAATGACAGGAATGTAAAGGGGCCGACCCCAGCAATTTAAAAGCAGTATGATTGGCCCTCTTAATATACCACTGAGGTTGCCGACTGTCCTAATGACCAGCCGGGCGTATGTCTAACCACCACAGTGACCCGACAACCGTGACCACTGCTTCCCCCCAAGTGATAACCCAACACCTCAACCCCAGTTGGAAAGGGTCATAGCATAGGGAATGAAAATCCTAAACCGTATGCTCCTACATGACAAAGTACGATTACATAATGCCACTGCGTCCCATACCACGGGCCACCAATGCACTCATTTCCAAGCCGACTACGGCGTCTAGTCTAATAATTCATCATGCATAGTAATCCAACCATTCATCATATAAGCACATCAATCATTTAACATTGAGAATGTAAGGCACAACACACATCATCAATCATTTGTTTAGAATGCACAAGCAATGCGTGCGAATGGCATACGAGGTTGACTAATCTACACATAACTTGCATGATGGCATGGCTAGTCTAGATACAATTTAATGATGCAAAACAAGCCTTAAAATACAGTCAAATGTCTTCTCCCCACTTATCTGTTCGGTACAAAAGCTCACGTTCGGTACGGGTGAGATCTGGCGTGAGAAGTCTAAATTCTAGTGAAAACTATCATAAGTGAATGAGGTTAGAATTTCACCACCTTGGGTCAAAACTAACGATGTTTGATGTTTAAATCATGTTTAAAATCATAAAAGAAGGTTGCCCGCCAGTTTTGGGCCCATTCGGGCTGAAAAATCAAACTGGTGGGCCAATAGGTGGCCAGACAGCGCACTTGTCCTCGCCCATCGGTCCAACAGGCGAGCCAGATAGCCCGCCGGTCCAACCGGTGGGCCCCCTCAAGTGGGCGGGTTTGCCCACCTGTGGGGACTAAGGTGCTGCCCCTATAGGCAGGCGGCTTCACCCGCCGGTCTTCGCCCACCTGTGGGGGCAAAAATCGGCCTTCACTTTTGAAACATTCCTTAACCTTGGGAAAACCAAATGGGGCTATTTCAATCACATTTCCCACACATCTAAGGTCTTATAAGATGATTCTAACCTAGATCTAAGTTAGATTTAAGGATTGAAAAGCAATCTTACCTTCTTTGCTCAAGAACTCTTTCAAAACCCCAAAATCACCTCTTAACTCAAGAAATCACCAATGCTTCTCAAATCTTATAAACACTTCGTTAAACCTTCAAAATCAACACATAGACCATCTATTAAACCTTAGATTCATCATCTCAAGTGGGATTAAGAAGATCCCAAGGAACTCTACCAAAATCAAGGGTTTCACTAGCGGTTTTGCGAAAGTTTAAGAAGTATAGCCTTCGCTCACCTCAAATTGTAGGTCTCGTGTTGGGGATCACTTTTTCGGTGCCGGAATGAGAAGATCAAACCTCGGCGTTGCTTAAAATCATTTCTTCCTCTTTTTCTTTTCCTTTCTTCTTCTTCATTCCCTTTTTCTTCCTTTCTTTTCTCTCTCTTCTTTACTTTGCTCACCAACTCTTTAATGCATTAAATGAGAAAAATGAAAAGACACAATAAGTACTATTTATACTAGAGAATATCTAGTAGCCACTTGGGTGGGTCACACAGGTGGGCGGGTTCGCCCGTCTGTGACCGCCCACTTGTTGGTCGAAACTTAGCCAAACAATTGAGATTTCGATGAAATTCGACTCTCGGAATGTATCTTACTCTCGGTACGAGATATATAATACATATACACTTTAGGATACAGCTATATACCAACATTACCCATACATGGCCTTATGATATGTGCATGTACATGGCTTGGATACACCCGTCTCCTCTGGCACTGACTAGGACTTGTCTAGCCAACCTGTGTTCAAAGTCACCCCTGCCATCATGGTCCATAGGGAACCCGCCTTAACCCTCTTTGTTCGGGTCATGCATGGTTAAACCGGGTCAACCGTATAAGTAACCCAGGTTTTAAAAGTAGGGTATCACACTTGTTCTCAATCAAGTGCCTGGCCTATGCAGCCTCCTTGACAATAGGGAACCCAAGATGTCGAAAAGGTTTCCAAGTAACCTACAAGTTCAGAAGAAGTAAGTACAACCTAAGATAATGGAAAACTCAAAGCCAAATATGACTTACTTCAGTAAGCTCATTCAAGAGAGAATGAGTGGTGGTCCCTGGAGGAAAGTGTCTGCCCCTGAGTATTTGACCATCGCCCCATCTCATGGCCGTAGGAAAGAATGATGCCTGTGGGTTCTTCAATATGGGGGCCATAATCCCCAAATGCTCATAACAAGGCTGATTTGAAAAATCGAGGTAAGAAGGTACAGCCAAATGAAAGGAAAGGTGTATGGATGGGGGATTACTTGGATAATGTAGTTTGCTCCCTTGAGGCCACGGTCTCCTTATGCCAGAAGGTCAAGTGTCTGTAACAGGTATGTGTAGGCTGCCCTGCCCCAATCCAAAGTGTCCATCTCCCAGAGATTTTCAGAAAAGGGTAGCCATGCGGATGTCTATCCTTCCTCAAAGGTCGTTGAAAAGGCACTGGCCTAAAACAAACAAAAGAAAAGAGCGAGCCAACTGTGTGATGGTGTCAGGATTCACCCTTAGGCCGGGTCTCCACCAACGAGCACTAATGTTACCTAGACGGATAGATTTATGGTAAGCCAAAATGGCAATGCCAGTCAAGTCCATAAAATCCTCAGCCTCCATGGTCTCAGGCAGAGTTAGGGCCTCCCCCTAAATGGTATGCCCGTCAGGGCATAGTAGCAGATGGCATGATGGTGATCTCGCCTATAGGAAGATGGAAAGAATGGGTACTCGGCTACCACCGCTCAATCAGGCCTCCCACCAATCTAGGGCTTAACTTCTTGGTCTCTAACGAGGCCAATCTACTCAGGTAAGATGCATCTACGATACATTTAACTCTGTAGGGAAGTACCTAGTACCATTCCCGAGCTGAATTGGGATGGCCATATCTAGCCAATGCGGAAGGCTCTTCCCCTGGGGGCATTTAAAAATAAAATAAAAAACAAACAACAAAAATGAATAAAAAAATAAAAAATGAAAAAAAAAGTTGCATGATTTTTCAAAAATAAAGACTTACCCATGCACCCGATATGGAGTTACATATGTAGCCCTAGGTCCTCTGGAGCGTCCGTCCAGTATACCAATCCATAGGACCCTCACCTCCCCTAGCTAGGGTTCCACGACTCTCTACACCGTCTAATCGGTGCCCTCCGGGAGTCCTTCTCCTCCTTCTCTCAGCCATATTTTTTCAACTTATAAAGAACCCAAGAAATTCCAAAATTTATAAAAAATCCAAAAAAGATTTCAAATTCTCCAAATGGCTCCCTCCTCAAGAACTTTGAAGATCATCAAAGAAAAGATGAAGATCTTCAAAGAGCTTCAATGGAAACTCGAAGGTCTTCAAAGAATTTTGAAGAAACTCAACAAAAATACGAAGAACTTCAAATGATCTTGAAATCTTCAAGGGAATTTAAAAAACTGAGCTGACCCACCCGAACACTCACTCTCAACCCAAAAAATCAGAATAAGAAGTGAGTAGGTGGGGGGACCATTTTATTGTTCAAAATTCGATTTAAAAAAAAAAATTCAAAGATTCCAATTCAAGGTGTAACTCAAGGATTCTTACCACAAAATAAAAAATGCAAACCAAATTCATGTCACATTCAAATCAAACTCAAGTGAAAAGAAAAATGCAAATCAAATTCATGTCACATTCAAATCAAAACCCAAGTGAAAAGCAAAATGCAAATCAAATTCATGTGAAAGGAAAAACTCAAATCAAATGCAAATAAAATTCAAGTCAAATTCAAGTCAAAAGCAAATCAAGATTCCAATTCAAAGATCCAAATCAAAGGTCAAAAGACAAAAATAAGAAAGAAATAATCTCATTGAACAGGCCCTGGGCGGCCCAATCTCATTGAACCGGCCCCAGGAGTGGTCAAAATAAGAGAGAATGAAGAAAGAAGACTAAGTCAAGGAAAGGATGATACCTTAAGGAGCACTACATCACCAAGGCCCTGGTGCATTCGCCTAATATCAGCGTAGGCATCCAGAGACACCTGAAAAGGACCATGTCAGCCAAAAGAAGTCAAAAGACAATCAGATGAGAAGTGTTTGGACACTCACACAGTCATAGGGGATAGGTAGTTTAAGGGAGGCATCTCTGTCCAGTCTATGTTCAAGAAGCTTCTGGACATCGGAGTCGGTTGCATCAAGATAAAACCAACCTGGAAAGCCAGGAAAGGGACAGTGGCTATGTTATGAGATCCACCTGCAACAGTAGAAGGTCTAGCAAAAGAACGGCCAACAACATTCGATTGCAACCAAAAAGAATAGGGGGCCGCATAGCGTGTCCTCCACTGAAAAACATCAAAAGAAAAAAGAAAAAGAGAGAGATAATGGATTTAAAATATGAAAAGGACACTCAAGAAGAGGAACATACAACTGGACCTACAGGATTGAGGCATCCCATATTCCTTAAGCCCGTTCCATGACCTGCTCCTCGGGAATCAGCTCTAGATGATGCATGGTTGGAGGAGGAAGACAAGGAGGAAAGCTTAGATCAACATTAGACCACTGGAAAGTGACTCGCTCCCCCAAATACCAAGTATGGCCTCAAAGACCCCTGAACAGAACCCTGTTATCAGTCAAGTGTCTGGCCCGAGCAACCTCCTCGACAACAGGGAACCCAAGATGTCGAAATGGTCTCCAAGTAACCTGCAAGTTCAGAAGAAGTTAGCACAACACAAGACAAAGGGAAACTTAATGCCAAATATGATTTACCTTTGTAAGCTCATTCAGGAGAAAATGAACAGTGGTCCCTGAAGGAGAGCATCCACCCTGAGTATTTGACCATCTCCCCATCTCGTGGCTGTAGGGAAGAATGATGCCTATGGGTCTTTTAATATGGGGGCCATAATCCCCAAATGCTCATAACACCAAGGCTGATTTGCAAAATCAAGGTAAGAAGGTGCAACCAAATGAATGAAAAGGTGTGTATGGATGGGAGATTACTTGGATAATATAACCCGCTCCCTTGAGGCCACGATCTCCATATGCTAGAAGGTCAAGAGTCTATAACAGGTATGCATAGGCTACCCTACCCTAATCCCAAGTGTCCATCTCCCTGAGATTCTGGAAAAGGGCATCCATGAGGATGTCTATCCTGCCTCGAAAGTTGCTGAAGAGGCATTGACCCATGCAAACAAGAGAAAAGAGCGAGCCAACAATGTGATTGTATCGGGATTCACCATTAGATCAGGTCTCCACCAATGAGCACTAATGTCACCCAGGCAGACAGATGTCTGGTCAATAGAAATAGTAATGCCAATCAAGTCCATAAATTCCTCTACCTCCATGGTCTCAAGCAGAATTAGGGGCCTCCTCCCAAATGGTATGCCCGTCAGGGCATAGAAGCAGAGAGGTGTGATGGTGATCTCGCGTATGGGAAGATGAAAAGAATGGGTGCTTAGCCACTACCGCTCAATCAGGTTTCCTACCAATCCAGGGCTGAACTTCTTAGTCTCTAACAAGGCCAATCTGCTCAGGTAAGACTCATCGACGATACGTTTGACTCTGTAGCAAAGTACCTGGTACCATTCCTAGATTGTGTTGGGATGGCCATATCTGGCCAATGTGGGAGGCCCATCCTCACGAGGCACCTAAAAATAACCAAAAAATAATAATAATAATAAACAATAGAAAAAAAATGAATGAAAATGATGATAATAATAACAATAAATGCATGACTTTTTAAAAATAATAAAGACTTATCCATGTGCCCCATACGGAGTAGAGGTGTCAATGGTCTAGGTTGGTGCAGTATCAGTTCAGTTCCATCGGTTTCTGTGTGTGATTTACACAAACCAAAATTGACCTAATAAGGATTTATCAATTTTGGTTCGGTTCTGACTTCGGTGCGATTTGGGTTCAGTTTTGCACCGGTTTGGATTACCAGGTTTCATTCCTATTTGGATCGGTTATTAAAGCTGATATAAACTCATTATGAAACCGAAAGAGAAATGAAAAAATGAGTATGGGAGTATGGGACATTGAGCCTCATCCCTTGGGGCGGTATGGACCCGTTAATCCGTTATGTATCTCCATTCTCCCCTCAATATCTCATGGGCCTCATCTTTTGGGCCAGTTTGTTTTTTTTGCCTTTTGAGTTTTGGCCATTTCACCCTTTATATAAACTATATTAGTTGTCTTTATTTAAATAATTTAATAACAGAATCAGAAATCAACATCTTTGGGTAATCCAATCTAGTGGTTGGAATTTGATTTGAAGAATCCAACAGCAAATAGGAATTCAAATTATAGAATTTTAAAACAAAAACATGGAGAAATGGAAACCTAATAACACAGAGAGAAAGAGAGATGATTTAGTTGATTGATGGCCTTATGACCATTATAGTGTTAGAACTCCCTATGGGTTTGAGTTTGAAACCCTATTGAGGAAACCACACAGGAAAAACAAGAACACGAATCTAATAAAATTATGGAGGATCGATTTGTACCTTTCACCTAGTATGTTGAAGATGATTGATGTTGGTCACTCCCACTTTCGCTCTCTTGGCTTGGCTATGGATCTTCTACAACCCCTTAAACCTCCTTGGTTCTCTCACTTTAGTGGTAAAGTGGGGAAGAGTGAATAATGGCCGTAGGGACCCAAAACCTAGTATTTATAATACTGTCCTGCACTCAAAACCCTAAACCACAATGGGTTGAGCCAGCATATCCCTAAGCTTGAGAGTGGACCGATCCGGTTCATGCAATTTGACTCTCACCCATTTAATCAACCCGAATAATTAATTTAGCCCATAAATCCAACAATCTCCCACTTGGGCTACATTAATTATAAGGATGTCTTTTAAATTGGTGTGGCCATAGAATCTTATTACATTAACCACTCTTACTGTGATTCAGTTGAAAAACCACTCACATCGAATAACAGCAGAAGATACACCTCAATATACAGCATACAACTTTCTGTTATTACAAATATAAGTAAGTTTCTTAACACGAATCTATGTGGGATACCATCATAGAAATATTGACATATCCTCAAATTACACTGTTGTCATTCTATGTAGGTCCTTAACTGAGATATTAACCTTCACTGTGGCAAATCGCCTTTGATCTATGGTTAATATCTAACTGTGGCCTTCCGCTTATAAATTGTGGCAAATATTGCCTATGAACTGTGACAAATACTGTCTTAAAATGTGGCAAACATTACATTTTGAATTGTGGCAAAATATTGCCTATAACTAAGACAATTACTGCCTATAAAAACATTTTCAAATGAAATCATAAACCAAATATTTCAAGAAATAACTGTGCATAATGTAAATGCTAAAACTTAACCATAATTCATCAAACTGTGCCCCAAAACATACGGGCTAAGGTTCAAAACATAAACAAATACTAAACAAAACCAGAGCTCCCACTAATCAAGCATTTCAAATAACTGTATGTAAAGAAATCCTAACTACTTGATGGGACCAAATTTTACTTGCTCTCAATTGCTGATGATCAGTCTACCTCACCCTTTCTTAGTATCATCCTGCTTATCAACCCCAGAATTCTTCCTCTTCTCTAACCATTTCTTGAAAATAAAATAGTCCTTCTTCACATATCCTTTCTTATGGCACCAGAAACACTCTACGTTGTTGGTATTCTCTTCATCCTGAGTCTTTTGAGATGTGTCAAGTTCTTGAGAGCTATTAGTCCTGTCATATGGCTTGACGCTTCCTCTGTTGGAAAAATTTTTGTTCCTTCTGCTTGGTCCACCAGAAGATCCCTTGTGGAAAGTTGCATGTGCACTCTCAAACCTAGTTTGTTTCAATTTTTCTTCCTCTTGAGTGCAAATGGAAATGATCTCATTTAGGCTCCAATCGTCCTTCAGTGCAATGTAGGTAGATTGGATAACCTTATACTGACTAGGGAGGGTATTCAGTGCAATGTGTACAATATATTCTTCATCGATCTGTATTCCAAGATCCTTAAGTTTACCAGCATCAGTAGCTACACCCAAAATGTATTCTCTAACACTCCCACATCCATCATACCTTGTATTCATTAGCCTGGTCATCAATGTGGTTTTCTCAGCTTTCTTGTTGTGTTGAAATCTAGCTTTAATAGCATCCAGGAATTCTTTTGCAGTGTCTTTGATCTCTATGTTCCCACGTATAATTTCAGGAACTGCCTTTTTTAAAACCAGTATGCACTTTCTGTTTGCTTTAGTCCATTTCCTAAACTTGGTCCTTTCAGCACTTCTGCTCGAGTCTGTGAGAGGCTCAGGTTTAGGCTCCCTAAGTGCCAAGTCTAAGTCAAGAAGACCTAAATGCAATTCTAATTCCTCCACCCACTTTTGATAGTTGTTACCAGTGAGTATTGGGATGGAAGATACATAACTTGAGGGAATGGCCATCTTACTACAGCAGTAACAACAACACAATACATGCCAAATATCAAAATATAAATCATAATATAAAAGCATGTAATACCATCAATATATTTTAAATAAGAGTTACAACTAAAAATGTATCCCTATCCTTTGGGACAGGAATTAGCTGATGCTCTTATATTCTTCTTTTAACTGTGAAAACAACACTAACTTTGGAATTCAATCACCTTTGGGCAAAAGAACTCCAAATTCAATGTCCCTTTCTGAAATGTGGATGATTATCCTCAAACCTTGATGACATAACCTTTGGGAAAGTATCACCTTTACTGTTGGGGAAGATACAATCGAACTGAATGTACCACTTTCGTGGGTTTCACTCAGTTCTATCATATCTTTCCCATTGGAGATGTATATCTTTATGTTCAAAACATACATATAAATGTCACTAGGACAACAATAACCATACAAGAGTCACAACCGCAACTACATTCCTATCCTTTGGGCTAAGAATGCACTGGTCCTCTTGTAAATTTATATTTACTGTGAAAAGAACAATAACTTTTGAAATCCCCTCACCTTTGGGCTTAGGAACCTCTAGGTTACTGTCATTTTCTTAACTTTGGTGACATCACCTTTGGGCAAATGTCACCTACATTGCTACCCTGTGGAAAATCATGAAATAATAAGATGTACCACTTTGGTGGATTCCACCTCATCATTTCATGGTTTCCTAAAGCAAAATTACTTTGCAACTAAGAATGAGCGGAAGCTTACACCCTTTTCCATATTAACATATCTCAATTTAAAAAAAAAATTTCTCAATTTCATGGTAACCAATAACATATATATTTTTCAAAGCATTGATTTATGCCATTTTGTTTCAATGATTGAAACTAAATACAACATAAAATTTCAAATAAACATGTCATATTAAAAATTAGATCATTAAATGTGGCCCGAAACAAGGAATCCAACGCAAAAAACAGATTTCAATTTGGCCTTAAAACGAACCTTTAAATGAAATTTAAAGTAGTTTAAATAAAAAAACCAAAAGGAACAAATTGAAACCAAATACAACATAAAATTTCAAATAAATATGTCATATTAAAAATTAGATCATTAAATGTGGCCCGAAACAAGGAATCCAACGCAAAAAACAGATTTTAATTTGGCCTTAAAACGAACCTTTAAATGAAATTTAAAGTAGTTTAAATAAAAACCCAAAATGAACAAAAACCAAACAAGCCTTCAAGTTTTTTTTTTTTCTGGGAATTTTTTTCTCTCTCCTCCAACAGTCGGTTTTCGGTGGCGCGTGCTGGCGCGTCCAAAGGTTTTCGGTGACTTGTGGCATACCGCCGCGACCGTCTTCTCGTGATCTACAACTTTTGTGAAGAAAGTTTTCCCATACAGGATCTTTAAGTGATGGTAAAATTATGATTTTCATGATTTTTAATCAAATCAGGTTTTAAGTAATAATCAAAATCCTCATGTACAAGAAAAATTCAATCGATTCTTGTCCCATGTGGTTTGCTCTGATACCACTTGTTAGAACTCCCTATGGGTTTGAGTTTGAAACCCTATTGAGGAAACCACACAGGAAAAACAAGAACACGAATCTAATAAAATTATGGAGGATCGATTTGTACCTTTCACCTAGTATGTTGAAGATGATTGATGTTGGTCACTCCCACTTTCGCTCTCTTGGCTTGGTTATGGATCTTCTACAGCCCCTTAAACCTCCTTGGTTCTCTCACTTTAGTGGTAAAGTGGGGAAGAGTGAATAATGGCCGTAGGGACCCAAAACCTAGTATTTATAATACTGTCCTGCACTCAAAACCCTAAACCACAATGGGTTGAGCCAGCATATCCCTAAGCTTGAGAGTGGACCGAACCAGTTCATGCAATTTGACACTCACCCATTTAATCAACCCGAATAAATAATTTAGCCCATAAATCCAACATATAGATGTCAAAAATCGTTAGTGAGGGATTTCATTATCTATAATCTGCAAATAAGGAAAAGGAAAGAGTTGTACCTGGAACTGGGAAACCCTAACAAGGAGGTAGGAATGAAATTCTGGCCATATTGCACTGGAAGAGAGTGAGAGGCTAAGCTGAAGCACTTTCAGACCACCAAGGAAGTGAAGCAATTCCGGCTAGGCTGCCAGTGCTTCACTTTCAACTTGAAAGTTTTAAGTTCCACTGTTTCAGCTTAGCGGCTTAGCGGCTTAGAAAAATTAGGGTTCTAAATGGGGGCATGGAAAGAAAATAGAGGATATATAATTGGCTATATTGGGTTGGCAATTGGCCTTCTTGGCTGGTTCGTGCTTGAGTGGTAAGTTTTACACTTTTATTAAAAAAAAAAAAAAAAAAAAAGGTTAACTGGTAAGTGGTTTAGTCATCAGTGGTTGAGTGGTTTTGTTGTTGGGTTCGTGTCATCGGGTGTTTCTAAATTAGTCCATTAGAGAGGGTTCGAGCGTGAGTTAATGAGTTAGTTTTAGTGTCGGTTTATGTTGGGTCGGTTTGGGGTTAGCTCAAATTATAGGTTTTATCGATGGCCCAACAATCTAACCCGAACCGAACCGAACCGAAACCGGATTGCATTTAAAGTACAAACTGAAACTGGCCCGATAAGGCACCGGTTCGGTTTGGTTTGGGCTTAATTAGCTCGGTCTAGGTCAGTTTAACCGGTGTGGTTTAGATATTGACACCCCCTAATACGGAGTTACATACATGGTCCCAGGGCCCCTAGAGCATCCGTCCAGTGTACCAGTCCGCAGGGCCCTCGCCTTCCCTAGCTGAGGTATCATGGCTCACTATACCATCTAGTTGGTGCCCTCCAGGAGTCTTTCTCCTCCTTCTCTCAGCCATAATTTTTTCAAAATTATAGAGAAACCCAAGAAATTCCAAAATTTTTAAAAAAGCCCATGAAGATTTCAAATTCTCCAAATGGCTCCCTCCTCAAGAACTATGAAGATCTTCAAAGAAAGGACGAAGATATTCAACGAAGCTTCAAGAGAAACTCAAAGATCTTCAAAGAGATTTGAAGAAACTTAATAAAAATGCGAAGAACTTCGAATGATCTTGAAATCTTCAAAGAAATCCAAAAAACTGAGCTCACCCACCCACAACTCACTTTTAACCCAGAGAATCGAAAATGAGAAGTGAGTGGGAGGGGGGGCCATTTTATGGTTTAAAAATTTGGATTTAAAAAAAAAAAAAATTCTCATCTAGATTCCAATTTCAAGGTGTAAATCAAAGATTCTTACCACAAAACATAAAATTCAAATCAAATTCAAGTGAAAAGAAAATTCAAATCAAATGCAGATCAAATGCAAATGATATGCAAATCAAATGCATATCATTTGCAAATCAAATTCAAGTTAAATTCAAATCAAATTCAAGTGAAAAGAAAAATTCAAATCAAATGTAAATCAAATTCAAGTCAAATTCAAAACAAATTCAAGTCAAAAGCAAATCAAGGTTCCAATTCAAAGCTCCAAATTCAAGAATCCAAATCAAAGGTCAAAAGACAATAATCAAGAAAGAAAAAATTTTCATTGAACCGGCCCCAGGTGGCCCATTTCCATTGGACCAAGCCCAGGCAACCCATTTCCATTGGACCAAGCCCAGGCGGCCCAATTTCATTGAATCGGCCTTAGGTAGTCAATTTCATTAAACTGGCCCCAGGTGACCCAATCCCATTGAACCGGCCCCATGCAGCCCAATCTCATTGAACCGGTTCCAGATGGCCCAATTTCATTAAACTAGCCCTCAGTGGCCCAATCTCATTGAACCAGCCCTAAGTGGCCCAATCTCATTGAACCGGCCCCAGGTGGCCCAATCTCAATGAACCGGACTCAAGTGGCCCAATCTCATTGGTCAATTCCATAGATTGGCACATGGAAGCCCAACCTAGGAAAGTTAAGAGTCAGATACTAACATCTTCTGCAGGAAGGGCTCAAATCTCTGCAAACAATGGCTCAAGAACAAACTCAGATACTAACATCTTCTGCAGGGAGGGCTTAAATCTCTGCAAACGATGGCTCAAGAACAAACTCAAATACTAATATCTTTTGCAGGGAGGATTAAAATCTCTGCAAAATGATGCTCAACATCTTCTATAGGATTGAAAGGGTTCAAATTTCTTTCCTGTGATCGACGGCCCAGGTAAGATCCTAAAATTTGAATTAGTTAAGAGATATTATCTATTGCTTTTTTAACTTTGTCATTGATGAGCAAGATGACGATAGTACATACTTCGGGTGACAAAATGTGGTCGTTCTTTTCTTTGCCCTTCGGCTGCTGGCATAGGCCTCGGCCAAAGAGGGGCATTCTGTAGACACCCAATTTTTTCACCCTCTGTGAGGGTAGCGGCCGGAATTTCTCTTCTACTCCCCTCTGGTGGGAGGGGGAAAAAGACTTGTATTCAACCCTCTCTCCTCTCTTTCTCTTTCTTAGGGAGGGGTATGTCGTGTGTGCTTACCCATGGGCCTTACATCACCATACCACCACTCGGAGATACATGGAGGCTTATTTCGCAGAAGTGTAAATGTAATACCCTACTTTTTAAACCTGGTCTGATTAAGCGGTTGAACCGGTTTAACCATGCAGGAACCGAGCCAGGGGAAATTAGAGCGGGTTCCTTATGGGCTATGATGGCTCGGGTGACCTTAAACACCGGTTGGCCCGACAAGTCCGAGCCAGTGCCAGAAGAGACGGGAGTGCCCAAGCCGTGTACATGCACCTACCATAAGGCTATGTATGGATAAAGCAGGTATTATATCCATATTTTAAGGTATATACGTATGCTACATCGTATGCCTGGGGTGGGGTTCGTGCCGAGGCCCGAACCCAGTCAAAATCCCAAGTTTTGGCCCTCAGGTGGGTAGGACAGGTGGGTACACCCACCCACCTGTGTGACCCATCAATGTGCACTATTCACTTAATTAGGAAATTATATATAAAGCTTTATGATTTTCTCTTCTTTCCATTTATTACCCCCGTACGTTGGTGAGAAGAGTAAAGAGGAGAGAGAAAAGCAAGGGAAGAAGAAAGGAAGAGAAGGAAGAGGAAGAAAAGAGGGATCTTAGCGGCGTCGAAGCTCGATCTTCCCATTCCGGTGCCGGGAGAGTGATCTTCAACTCTAGATCTACAGTTAGAGGTAAGCAAAGTTGGGTTTTGTGAACATTCACCATACCCAAGCTTTAAAACCCTTGATTCGAGTATGGTTTCTTGAGATCTTGTAGATCCCCTTTGAAATGATGAATCTAAGGTTTAATAGATGATTTATGTGTTGATCTTGAAGGATTTGAAGAGACATTTACAAGGTGGAAGAAGCATTGTGAGTTTGAAGTGATTTGGAGGGTTTGAGGTTGTTCTTGAGCAAAGAAGGTAAGATGGTTTCCCATCACTTGAATCTAACCTAGATCTAGGTTAGAACCATCCTATAGGACCTTGAAGGTGTGAAGAATGGGTGGGGAAAGCCCCATTTGAATCCCCAAAGAATGGAGAAAGTTGAGAAGAAACAGGGTGTTTCCCGCCAAGACCGGTGGGTACAACCGGTGGGCCCCTACCCGCCTATGGGTACCCACCTGAGAAGGCAGGGGGGCCTTCAGGCCCAACCGGCGGGCCCTACCGGCGGGCCCAACCGGCGGGCCCAACCGGCGGGCCCCTACCCGCCAGTCCTAGCAGGGCCCCCTGGCCCAACTGGTGGGTACAACCAGCGGGCCATACAGGCGGGCCCCTACCCGCCGGTCCCAACCGGTGGGTATACCGGTGGGCCAAACTACCCACCTGTCTGACCCACCCGTGTGGCCCCGAAGGTGATCCTTATGTCCGATCGAACCCTAATCGGACGTGTGACCTTCTTTTGACGTTCTAAACATGATTTTATCATCGGATTTCATTAATTTTGATTCTAAAATGGTGAAGTACTAACCCCGCTCAATTATGTTATGTTCACCAAATCCTACCCGATTCGCTCCGGATCTCACCCGTACCGAGCGGGAATCCTTGTACGCTACAAGTAAGTGGGGAGAGGACGTTTGGCCTTGTTTCAAGGCATTGTTTGGCATTCATTTAAATATATCTAGTCTAGTCATGCCATCATGAATATGCTATGTAGTCTAGTCATTCCACATATTGATGTGCATATGTGCTATGTTTATTTTTAAATTACCAATTGAATGAGATGTTTATATGTTGATTTTGGACATCATTGTGCATGATGCATTGATAGACTAGATGCCATAGATGGCTTGGAAACGAATGCATTGGTGGCCCGTGGAATGGGACACGGAGGCATTATGCAGTCGTACTATTGTCATATAGGAGCATGCGGTATTAGGATTCTCACCATCCCGTGCTACGACCCTTCCCAACAGGGGTTAAGGTGTTGGGTTATCATTTGGGGGGAAGCAGTGGTCACGGTCGTCGGGTCATTGTGGCGGCTAGACATAACGCCCGGCGGGTCATGTAGGACAGCCGACAACCCCAGTGGTACATTCAAGAGGGCGAATCGTACTGCTTTTAAATTGCTGGAGTCAGCACCTTTATTTTTAGTCATTTATATTTCTGTTGAGAGCCGATGGATGGCATTGTCTTTACTTTTCCGAGTACTCATGGTGGGCCTTCTTCGACGGCCCTATGGGCATATCGCGGGAGGGAGTTCGTGGCTCGTACCCGGAGTATACGCGCACTGTGGTTGTAGTAGCACTAAAACCGAGGACTTAGTAATGTTGCTTAGGTGGATGTGATTTAAAATGTATAGCATGGCATGTAGTGCATATGATGTGTTGTGATGTGTGGACTGCTGTGTGGTCCATCTTTCTACTTACTCAGCTAGTGAGCTCATCCCACGTATACGCCCCTTTTTAGATGATTTTGTAGGTCATACTTCTGAGGAGCATGGGGTGGATCCCACAGTCGAGTTTCTTGAAGAGGACTGGTGGACCCCAGAGGAGTTAGAGCACGGTGCCGACTGCTCGTGCGAGAGCTGTGCTGCGGGACAGTAGTGCTGAGGCTGAGCTGAGCTCTTCTATGTGATGCCGAGCTGGGCTCAACCCTTGACGCCGAGCTGAGCTCCAGCCTTGAAACCGAGCCGAGCTGTGCACTCTGATTGTTTTGATGATTTCCTGTATATACATGATATATGAATTGTACTTTTATTGTGTAATTATCATGCCTTCGAGCCCACATGTATATAATTATTGTATCACAATTCGGGTATCAAGTATATGGGATTTATTCACATGTAAAACTTAGTCTTCCGCTGATCTGATGAACTGATGTTAGTTGTGCGTATGCTGTGGTGGAATACAATATCTGATGATCCTGGCAGGTTTGGGTTAACCAGTGTTAACTCGGTCACTGGTCCGGTTCAGTGTGAACGGGGTGTGACAAACGGTGGTATCAGAGCGTGATGCTCTGCTCCACTCACAACAAACCATTAGAATCCCGTAGACTCTATAATAGGGAAATGGGGTTGGGTTAATATAAAAGCTTTAAAGATTAAAAGCTAAAGAAAGAAAGTATAAAAAGGGATTGCATTATATATTGCATTCATGGCATGCGTGAGTATAGATAAAAGGTAATTAGGTTGGGACTATAACCTATAAAGTACTATTTTGACGAAATTTCGGCAGCATAACGGCGTAAAATGGGATTTCCAAAAATTTTACACAAATACCTGATAAACAATAGATAATAAATATAACAAAGAGCACAGATAGAAAAATACATCACAACAAAATCACACAAGTACTCCACATATGAATTCACCACAAAATTCACTATCCAAAATTATGTCATTCCATAAATGAAACCAGTTACAATACATATACAAGGAATGAGAACAAATAAAATATACAACAAGGTCTATAAAAAGAGAAAACAGGTAAACAACTGGTGTGGGTGAGCAAAGCCCTCACTGGTCATCGTCGTCATCATCGATGATCACCACGTTCGCCGGAGGCCTAGAGTTGACGTCGAGGCGGTGATCGTAATAGTCAAACCTCGCGTTCACCAGCCGTACCTCCCTCCGAAGCCGGCCAAAATCTGCTGAGATAGCGTTGGCCGTGGTGTCCAAGTCCTGACCCAGCCTAAGGAAGGAATCCTCCAAGGTGGTCTGCCTCTCCATAATGCGTTCCTCCCTGGAGGCAATCTCGTCCAGCCGTCACAGTAGCTGAACCTAGCCATCCTGCAAGGCCCGCATGGAGGCCGTCATGCCCTCAAAGTCGTAGGCACCACTCCCAGGTGGTGAGGCTGCAGCTCTGGAAGAACTAGGGCCAGGACCTCTCGACTCCTGAGGCGCCTCCTCAGGGATGCCACCACCCATCAGATCCTCCTCCTCGTCCTGAGGAATGCAGTCCTCATCCTCCTCACTGGACTCCTCCTCCATGAGGACATCCTCCATAGGGGCAGCCCTCCTACCCCTACCTCTTTGAGCTCCTGCTCTCGGAGGTGAATCCATGAGTGTCTGGAGACCCATCTTCAGGAGGTTTCTCCGGTCGAACCAATCAGTCGGAGTCTTCCCCTCCTCACCGCTCAGATCCACCCCGAAGAACTCGAAGATCCTTGTGAGGATCCTGCCATAAGGAAACCCTCCATCCTCTGGGTGGGAAGTAAGGTGCTCCATCGTCCTGAGAATAATGTAGGGGAGGCACAAGTGCTCGCCGCCTCCCTCTGCGGCCGTGAAAATGCAGAAGGCAATGAAAGCCGCCATGAAACCCACTTGCTTCCGATGACCTCCTCTGGGGAGCAGGTTGAACTGGACCAACCGGGCAAATAGATGAACCTCAGGGTAGAAGGACGTCTTGGACTCCGGGCGGTTACTGTTGCCGCAGATGGTCTTATAGATGAAGTCCGGTGTCGCCAGGCTCATGAATGGTCCCTGAGGCTTACTCCTGGGGGGACTGTAGTATTGGTGTCCCATCGCCGATATACCCAGGATATTGGCCAAGGTGCCCACCGTCAACTGAATGTCCACCCCCTTCACCAAGCTGCTGATGGTGAACTCCCCGTACGGATACGACACCTCCAGGTTACAATAGAACCAACGGACGAGCTGCTCGTAGCACGATCGGTCTACGTGAAGAATAGAGTCCCAGCCCAATGCTGAGAACCTCTCCTGAAGCCTAGCCTTGTGGAAGTCCTTGACTACCACGGTCTTCTCCATCATCACTGACCCCTTCAGGAAGTTGGGCCAGTTGGCTGCGGCCTCTGCACTGAGGAAGTGCTCCTCATCATAGTCTGTAGGGTCAGACTGGGTAGGTGCGGGTCTCCCTGTGCGAGGAGGTGAAGAGCTGGTCTCCGCACTCTTCCGCTTAGAAGCGGTGGTCTTGCATCTAACGCCAGAGGAAGATGGTCCCTTGCCGGTGCGTGACGACATCCTGGCAATAAGAAAAGAAAGTAGGGTTAGTACAGAAAGGAAAATGACAGCAACATAAAAAAGGGAAAATCCAAAACCCAATTACTCGCAAAATGGAAATGCCGACAAGCTAGGAATGATAGGGAACCTATGTACATGATGCACGGTAGTTGACAACGCATAGAAACATGCCAAAACAGTAAAATGACAGCAAAAGGAAAGAGCATAAATAGCACGGGAGGATTCGATTTCAATGCACCAACTCATTCACAATGAAGTAAAAGCTTGAAACCCTAGGTCTAGAGCAAAATGCCATAGTAGCGGGATCATGAAAGTGCAAGAACATACCCAAATAGACTATGGAATTCCAAGAATGCAAGTATGGGATGAAAACCAAGGGAACCAATACAAAAAGAGGGATTTTCACGGGAATACATGGGGATTCCAAGCATAATGGATAATCTATGAAATCTAAAGCATATCTAGCACAAATCAAATGGAATGCATCACAAAGGAGTCATCAATTGGAGAAAAAGAGTGAGAATTGAAGAAATCCCCAAATTTGGAAACCTAGGGCACAAATTGGGGTTTTCTCCAATGAAGAGACAAAATTCCTATAAACTACAAATGGCCACAGTAGAAGCATCACAATCACATGGAAATACTATTCTATGGTGAAAAATATGGAAAGACAACCTAAGGTGAAGTCTATACATGCATTTTACCCCAAATGGAAATTCTGGAAAAGAGGAGAAGAAGAAACTTACTTGAAGAAGGGAGAGTTGACTCTTCTCTAAAGCGCCGAGTTGATGAGTGGACCCACGAGTAGAAGCACCAAGGAGACCTCCAAGATCGCCCAAGGAAGAAAGGAAGAAAGAGAAAAGGAGATTGGGAAAGGGACAGACAGAACAGGGTCTGTAGGGCCCTGTTCGTGTTTTTACACGGGCAAGACCGACGGGTATGACCGGCGGGCTCCTACCCGCCGGTGCCACCCGCCGGTGTGAGGCATTAAGACCGGTGGGTATGATCGGTGGGCCCCTACCCGCCAGTGCCACCCGTCGGTGTGAGGTACTAGGACCGACAGGCTCGATCGGCGGGCCCCTACCCGCCGGTGCAGCCCACCGGTTGTGAAAGTCGGGAAATTTTGAAATTTTTCTTTTCTTTTTCCCTTCTCTCCTCCTAGCATGATTTCATTGATTTTCACTATTGATATTATTCCTATGATTAATGTGCTATGGTCAAGTGGGACCATTGACATATCTGTTGGGGACTTTGCCCTGTATCTTGGAATTGAGCTGCGATTATTTACAGGCTATCATACACTACAGCACCTCATGTAATGGCATATGATTGTGTGCCGAAATCAATTCTACGGTGTTTAACCAATATGGTGTGTGATGTGTTCCAGGTACAGGGATACGATGGTACGTACTAGATCCGGTAGTAATGCCCGAGGTACCTCGTGGGGTCCTCGTCGGGTCGGTCGACCACAAAATCCCAGGAGGTCCCGCTCTGTGGGGCATACCTCACCTCCACTACCTCCAGAGACCCTTGGTCAGGGTGGGGCACATGGGGACCCACCTATGACTTCACTCCCGGACCCTCCACCGGTTATCACACCGGGAGATGTTGCTACTATAATCCAGTAGTCACAATAGGCTTTTCAGCAACAAATGCTTCAGCAACAGCAAGCATTTATGACTGCTATTCAGCAACAGTTGGATTTTTCTCAACCGGGTCAACCTCCCCGGGTACTCACTCCACAGGACCCACCTGTAGGGTCGGGAACGGGACCACAAGTGGGGGGTACACCTCCAATCCCACCATTCGGTGTTCCTCAGTATGGGATGCCTCCTCCATACTCCTACTATCCTGTCTATGCTCCTAACTTCCCGGTGGTGAGTAATACATCAAGGGTAGTGGAGTCGTTCAAGAGGAACTTACCACCTGTATTCTCTAAGGTGGGGAGTGATCCTCTGGAACCGGATCAATGGATCCAAGAATTAGAGAAGATATTTGAGGTGCTTGAGTGCACGGATGCCCAGAAACTCATTTGTGCTGGGTTGCAGCTCAAGAAAGAGGCAAATTCTTGGTGGCAAGCCTCCAAGCCTATATTGTTGGCTGCTCATCCAGAACCCACTTGGGAGCAGTTCAAGGAGTTGTTCTTGGACAACCATTATCCGCGCAGTTTCAGAGACCGAAAGGAGACTGAGTTCATGGCCTTAGCTCAAGGAGGTAAGACTGTCCTTGAGTACCAACAACAATTCGAGAGTTTGTTCCATTTTGCCCCAAGGCATATGAGGACAGCTGAAGAGAAGGCAGCAAGGTTCCTAAAAGGCCTAAAGGCATCTATTGGGTCTGTGCTTGAGGTCTTGGATTTGACCGAATATGGCCAGATTGTGCAGAAGGCCAAGACCATGGAAGACAAACAAAAGGGTGAACAGTCCCTCACCCCTGGACTGTGGAAGAGAACAAATCCATTCCTGGATGCGGGAAATTCCTCCAAGGCATACCGCAGATCATACAGTTCTGGGCCTATGTATAGGCAGCCCTATAGGCCATCTGGCTACCCTCCTAGGCCAGTTGGTGGTTCGGGTTCCACCTCTTTTCGCCCGAACACTAGTGTGGCACCTACAGCTCCAAGGCCACTTCGACCTCCATCTGCAACGGGTCAAGTGCAGAGGGGCCCCGCTCCGGTTCCGACATCTCAGATTCGTTGCTTCAACTGCCATTCATATGGGCATTATGCGAAAGACTGTCGGGCCAGACTAGCCTTGCCCTCCAGTCAGCCCTCTGTGTACCGACCTCCCTTACCTCGGGGAAATCAACCGCAGGGAAGGATGTATGCCCTATCAGCCGAGGAAGCTGAGGCTAGTACAGAAGTAGTAGCAGGTACATTTTAAATTAAGAAATTCATTATGATTAATATTGATGACCTGCTGAAATTATATGCATTGTTATACTAGGTATCCTACCCATATCAGGCATACCAGCCTATGTTTTATTCGATTCAGGAGCTACTCATTCATTCGCATCTAAGAGATTTGTAGAGAAACTTGGGATGTCACCCAGGATCCTAGACCATGGAATGATTGTTAGTATGCCTACTGGTAAGGTTACACAGTTGAGGGAAGTATATGGGTCGTGCCCAGTGGAAATTAGTGGGAAGAACTTTGATGCACAACTCATTAAGTTCAATATGCAGAATTTTGATGTTATATTGGGTATGGATTGGTTGTCGGCTCATCGAGCTAATGTGATCTGTGCGGAAAGGCTGATTAAGGTGACAGATGATGAAGGGAAAGAGTGGGTATACCGAGCAGTTACAATGAAAAGGGTGAGGAAGGTCCTTGTCTCCGCTCTTCAAGCGGTAAAGTTGCTAGAAAGTGGATGTCATGGTTACATAGCATCGGTACTCGATGTTGATGCAAGACTTACACCTCTAGAAGAGGTAAAGGTGGTTAAAGAGTTTCCCGACGTTTTCCCAGATGACCTGATGCATTTACCACCTGATAGAGAGTTGGAGTTTGCCATAGACTTAACTCCTGGAGCAGCTCCAGTATCTAAGGCTCCATATAGGATGGCACCAGCTGAATTGAAGGAGTTGCAGATGCAGTTGCAGGAACTATTGGAAAAGGGGTTTATTCGCCCAAGTGTTTCACCTTGGGGTGCCCCAGTGTTGTTTGTCAAGAAGAAGGATGGTAGTTTGCGTATGTGCATAGATTACCGGGAGTTGAATAAGCTAACCATTAAGAACCGGTACCCATTGCCACGCATTGATGATTTGTTTGATCAGTTGCAGGGAGCCAGGGTATTTTCAAAGATAGACCTTCGGTCCGGCTATTATCAGCTCAAGATAAAGAACAGTGATATACCCAAAACAGAATTTAGGACTCGATACGGTCACTATGAGTTCCTAGTGTTATCTTTCGGGTTAACCAATGCACCGGCAGCATTCATGGATCTAATGAATCGAGTATTTCAGGATGTGCTCGACAAATGGGTAATTGTTTTTATTGATGATATCTTGATCTACTCCAAGATCGAAGAGGAGCACCCTCAACACTTGAGGATGGTGTTACAGAGGTTGAGGGATCAACAATTGTTTGCCAAGTACAGTAAGTGTGAATTCTAGCTTGAACAAGTTGGATTCCTGGGGCACGTAGTGTCTAAAGCCGGAATCGAAGTAGATCCTGCTAAGGTGAAAGCAGTAGTAGAATGGGAAAGCCCCAAGAATGTTGCCGAAATTAGAAGCTTCTTGGGTTTGGCTGGATACTACCGGCGTTTCATTGAGAATTTCGCCCGAATCTCAGCACCAATGACCAAGTTGACTAAAAAGGGTGTGAAATTCGACTGGGCAGAGGAATGTGAGAAGAGATTCCAGGAATTGAAAGAAAGGTTGGTGACTGCCCCAGTGCTGACTATTCTTGAAGGCACAGGTGGAATGACAGTCTATACCGATGCTTCCAAAGTTGGTTTGTCTGTGTTCTCATGCAACGCGGTAAGGTAATAGCGTATGCATCCCGACAACTAAATGAGTATGAGAAGAATTACCCCACTCATTACTTGGAACTAGCTGCAATCATCTTTGCCCTTAAGATCTAGCGACATTATTTGTATGGGGAGAAGTGCGAGATATACAGTGATCACAAAAGCCTGAAGTACTTCACCCAGAAGGATTTGAACATGAGACAGAGGAGA
Source organism: Macadamia integrifolia (assembly GCF_013358625.1). Taxonomy (NCBI): domain Eukaryota; kingdom Viridiplantae; phylum Streptophyta; class Magnoliopsida; order Proteales; family Proteaceae; genus Macadamia; species Macadamia integrifolia. The sequence continues at coordinate 41,114,097 of NC_056565.1, forward strand.
TGGCTTGAACTCATGAAGGATTATGACTGCGACATTCAGTATCATCCCGGCAAGGCTAATGTAGTGGCAGATGCATTGAGTCGGAAGACACAGACTGTGTTGCTCTCATACTTAGCAGTCAGTCCACCACTCGTACAGGAGGCAATGCTAATGGACGAAACCCTCTTATATGAAGGGGAAACCTTAGAGCTTGAACCTCAACCAGAAAACCTTAAATGGTTGACTGTATCCTTGACGGCTCTACAGGTGCATCCGGCAATTAGGCAAGAGGTGATAATGAAGCAACCTTTGGATCCTGAATTGCAGCGGATCAGAGTTAAGGTTCAAGACCAAACAATGAATGACCCAGATTTTACTTTAGCTAGTGATGGGGCATTGATGTTTCGAGATAGATTGTGTGTACCCGATGATTTGGATATACAAGACAAGATAGTGAGAGAAGCACATAGCTCCGAATACTCACTCCACCCAGGAAGTACCAAAATGTACAAAGACCTCAAACAAAGTTACTGGTGGCCAAACATGAAAGTCACCATAGCTTTGCATGTGGCGACTTGTCTTACCTGCCAGAAAGTAAAAGCTGAGAGGCATCGACCTTATGGTACTCTTTATCCACTCCCAGTACCAGAATGGAAGTGGGAAAGGATTACAATGGACTTCGTCACCGGACTACCAAGTACACCTAAGGGATTGGACGCGATATGGGTGATCGTTGATCGGCTTACCAAGACTGCTCATTTTATTCCTATCAAGACCAAGTTCTCCATAACCAAACTAGCACAACTTTACATGGACAACATAGAGCGCTTACATGGAGTGCCAGTGAGCATTGTTTCAGATAGGGACCCAAGGTTCACTTCCAGATTTTGGAAAAGCTTACAGCGTGCCTTGGGATTACAGCTGAATTTGAGTACAGCTTTTCACCCACAGACGGATGGTCAGTCGGAGCGAACCATACAGATATTAGAAGACATGCTCAGGGCATGTGCAATGGAGAGGAGTGGCAGTTGGGAAGAATATATACCTCTTATGGAGTTTGCATATAATAACAGTTACCAAGCTACAATTGGGATGGCTCCGTATGAGGCATTATATGGCAGAAAATGCTGGACTCCTTTGTATTGGGATGAGGTAGGTGAACGTCGAATGTTAGGACCTGAGATGATACAGATGACTTGTGACAAAGTTGACGTTATTAGAGAGCGGATTAAAGCAGCTCAGTCCCGTCAAAAGAGCTATGCGGACACCCGCAGAAAAGATATTGAGTTTCAGCCAGGAGAAAAGGTATTTCTCAAGATCTCTCCTACTAAAGGTTTGCAAAGGTTTCACAGAAAGGGGAAGTTGAGCCCAAGATACATGGGACCATTTGAGATTTTATCCCGGGTTGGCTCAGTAGCCTACATGCTTGCTCTGCCACCTTCGCTTGGGGATGTTCACAATGTATTCCATGTATCCATGCTAAAGAGATACGTGCATGATCCATCTCATGTACTACCCGTGGAACCAAAGTACCTAGAAGCTGATATGACCTACACAGAACAGCCAGCTGAAATTTTGGACCGAAAGGTGAAAACCCTTCGCAACCACTCCATTTCCTATGTAAAGGTGCGATGGGCTGGTCACTCACTTGAAGAAGCATCTTGGGAGGTAGAGGATGAAATGCGAGCCAAGTACCCTCATCTTTTTGACCAACCAGGTTCGCAATTTCGAGGACGAAATTTTCAGAAGGGGGGTAATGTAATACCCTACTTTTTAAACCCGGTCTGATTAAGCGGTTGAACCGGTTTAACCATCCAGGAACCGAGCCAGGGGAAATTAGTGCAGGTTCCTTATGGGCTATGATGGCTCGGGTGACCTTAAACACCGATTGGCCCGACAAGTCCGAGCCAGTGCCAGAAGAGACGGGAGTGCCCAAGCCGTGTACATGCACCTACCATAAGGCTATGTACGGACAAAGCAGGTATTATATCCGTATTTTAAGGTATATACGTATGCTACATCGTATGCCTGGGGTGGGGTTCGTGTCGAGGCCCGAACCCGGTCAAAATCCCAAGTTTTGGCCCTCAGGTGGGTAGGATAGGTGGGTACACCCACCCACTTGTGTGACCCATCCATGTGCACTATTCACTTAATTAGGAAATTATATATAAAGCTTTATGATTTTCTCTTCTTTCCATTTATTACCCCCGTACGTTGGTGAGAAGAGTAAAGAGGAGAGAGAAAAGAAAGGGAAGAAGAAAGGAAGAGAAGGAAGAGGAAGAAAAGAGGGGTTTTAGCGGCGCCGAAGCTCGATCTTCCCATTCCAGTGCCGGGGGAGTGATCTTCAACTCTAGATCTACAGTTAGAGGTAAGCAAAGTTGGGTTTTGTGAACATTCACCATACCCAAGCTTTAAAACCCTTGATTCGAGTATGGTTTCTTGAGATCTTGTAGATCCCCTTTAAAATGATGAATCTAAGGTTTAATAGATGATTTATGTGTTGATCTTGAAGGATTTGAAGAGACATTTACAAGGTGGAAGAAGCATTGTGAGTTTGAAGTGATTTGGAGGGTTTGAGGTTGTTCTTGAGCAAAGAAGGTAAGATGGTTTCCCATCACTTGAATCTAACCTAGATCTAGGTTAGAACCATCCTATAGGACCTTGAAGGTATGAAGAATGGGTGGGGAAAGCCCTTTTTGAATCCCCAAAGAATGGAGAAAGTTGGGAAGAAACAGGGTGTTTCCCGCCAAGACCGGTGGGTACAACCGGTGGGCCCCTACCCGCCTGTGGGTACCCACCTGAGAAGGCAGGGGGGCCTTCGGGCCCAACCGGCGGGCCCCTACCCTGCAATCCTAGTAGGGGCCCCTGGCCCAACCGGTGGGTACAACCGGCGGGCCATACCGACGGGCCCCTACCCACCGGTCCCAACCGGTGGGTATACCGGTGGGCCAGACTACCCACCTGTCTGACCCACCCGTGTGGCCCCGAAGGTGATCCTTATGTCCGATCGAACCCTAATCGGACGTGTGACCTTCTTTTGACGTTCTAAACATGATTTTATCATCGGATTTCATTAATTTTGATTCTAAAATGGTGAAGTACTAACCCCGCTCAATTATGTTAGGTTCACCAAATCCTACCTGATTTGCTCCGGATCTCACCCGTACCGAGCGGGAATCCTTGTACGCTACAAGTAAGTGGGGAGAGGACGTTTGGCCTTGTTTCAAGGCATTGTTTGGTATTCATTTAAATATATGTAGTCTAGTCATGCCATCATGAATATGCTATGTAGTCTACTCATTCCACATATTGATGTGCATATGTGCTATGTTTATTTTTAAATTACCAATTGAATGAGATGTTTATATGTTGATTTTGGACATCATTGTGCATGATGCATTGATAGACTAGATGCCGTAGACGGCTTGGAAACGAATGCATTGGTGGCCTGTGGAATGGGACACGGAGGCACTATGCAGTCGTACTATTGCCATATAGGAGCATGCGGTATTAGGATTCTCACCATCCCGTGCTACGACCCTTCCCAACAGGGGTTAAGGTGTTGGGTTATCATTTAGGGGGAAGCAGTGGTCGCGGTCGTTGGGTCACTGTGGCGGTTAGACATAACGCCCGGCGGGTCATGTAGGACAGCCGGCAACCCCGGTGGTACATTCAAGAGGGCCAATCGTACTGCTTTTAAATTGCTGGAGTCAGCACCTTTATTTTCAGTCATTTACATTTCTTTTCAGAGCCGGTGGACGGCATTGTCTTTACTTTTTCGAGTACTCATGGTGGGCCTTCTCCGACAGCCCTATGGGCGTATCGCGGGAGGAAGTTCGTGGCTCGTACCCGGAGTATACGCGTACTGTGGTTGTAGTAGCACTAAAATCGAGGACTTAGTAATGTTGCTTAGGTGGATGTGATTTAAAATGTATAGCATGGCATATAGTGCATATGATGTGTTGTGATGTGTGGACTGCTGTGTGGTCCATCTTTCTACTTACTGAGCTAGTGAGCTCATACCACGTATACGCCCCTTTTTAGATGATTTTGCAGGTCATACTTCTGAGGAGCATGGGGTGGGTCCCACAGTCGTGTTTCCTGAAGAGGACTGGTGGACCCCGGAGGAGTTAGAGCACGACGCCGACTGCTCGTGCGAGAGCTGTGCTGCGGGACAGCAGTGCTGAGGCCAAGCTGAGCTCCACCTTTGAGGTCGTGTTGAGCTCCACTTCTGAGGCCGACGGTTTGGCCAGGGGCCCCTGCTAGGACAGACGGGTAGGGGCCCGCCGGTTGGGCCTGAAGGCCCCCCTACCTTCTCAGGTGGGTACCCACAGGCGGGTAGGGGCCCACCGGTTGTACCCACCGGTCTTGGCGGGAAACACCCTATTTCTTCCCAACTTTCTCCATTCTTTGGGGATTCAAATGGGGCTTTTCCCCACCCATTCTTCACACCTTCAAGGTCCTATAGGATGGTTCTAACCTAGATCTAGGTTAGATTCAAGTGATGGGAAACCATCTTACCTTCTTTGCTCAAGAACAACCTCAAACCCTCCAAATCACTTCAAACTCACAATGCTTCTTCCACCTTGTCAATGTCTCTTCAAATCCTTCAAGATCAACACATAAATCATCTATTAAACCTTAGATTCATCATTTCAAAGGGGATCTACAAGATCTCAAGAAACCATACTCGAATCAAGGGTTTAAAGCTTGGGTATGGTGAATGTTCACAAAACCCAACTTTGCTTATCTCTAACTGTAGATCTAGAGTTGAAGATCACTCTCCCGGCACCGGAATGGGAAGATCGAGCTTCGGCGCCGCTGAAATCCCTCTTTTCTTCCTCTTCCTTCTCTTCCTTTCTTCTTCCCTTTCTTTTCTCTCTCCTCTTTACTCTTCTCACCAACGTACGGGGGTAATAAATGGAAAGAAGAGAAAATCATAAAGCTTTATATATAATTTCCTAATTAAGTGAATAGTGCACATGGATGGGTCACACAGGTGGGTGGGTGTACCCACCTGTCCTACCCACCTGAGGGCCAAAATTTGGGATTTTGACCGGTTCGGGCCCCAGGCATACGATGTAGCATACGTATATACCTTAAAATACGGATATAATACCTGCTTTATCCGTACATAGCCTTATGGTAGGTGCATGTACACGACTTGGGCACTCCCGTCTCTTCAAGTGAGTGACCAGCCCATCGCACCTTTACATAGGAAATGGAGTGGTTGCGAAGGGTTTTCACCTTCCGGTCCAAAATTTCAGCTGGCTATTCTGTATAGGTCATATCAGCTTCTAGGTACTCTGGTTCCACGGGTAGTACATGAGATGGATCATGCACGTATCTCTTCAGCATGGATACATGGAATACATTGTGAACATCCCCAAGCGAAGGTGGCAGAGCAAGCATGTAGGCTACTGAGCCAACCCGGGATAAAATCTCAAATGGTCCCATGTATCTTGGGCTCAACTTCCCCTTTCTGTGAAACCTTTGTAAACCTTTAGTAGGAGAGATCTTGAGAAATACCTTTTCTCCTGGCTGAAATTCAATATCTTTTCTGCGGGAGTCCGCATAGCTCTTTTGACGGGACTGAGCTGCTTTAATCCGCTCTCTAATAACGTCGACTTTGTCATAAGTCATCTGTATCATCTCAGGTCCTAACATTCGACGTTCACCTACCTCATCCCAATACAAAGGAGTCCTGCATTTTCTGCCATATAATGCCTCATACGGAGCCATCCCAATTGTAGCTTGGTAACTGTTATTATATGCAAACTCCATAAGAGGTATATATTCTTCCCAACTGCCACTCATCTCCATTGCACATGCCCTGAGCATGTCTTCTAATATCTGTATGGTTCGCTCCGACTGACCATCCGTCTGTGGGTGAAAAGCTGTACTCAAATTCAGCTGTGATCCCAAGGCACGCTGTAAGCTTTTCCAAAATCTGGAAGTGAACCTTGGGTCCCTATCTGAAACAATGCTCACTGGCACTCCATGTAAGTGCACTATATTGTCCATGTAAAGTTGTGCTAGTTTGGTCATGGAGAACTTGGTCTTGATAGGAATAAAATGAGCAGTCTTGGTAATCCGATCCACGATCACCCATATCGCGTCCATTCCCTTAGGTGTACTTGGTAGTCCGGTGACGAAGTCCATTGTAATCCTTTCCCACTTCCATTCTGGTACTGGGAGTGGCTGAAGGGTACCATAAGGTCGATGCCTCTCAGCTTTTACTTTCTGGCAGGTAAGACAAGTCGCCACATACAAAGCTATGGTGACCTTCATGTTTGGCCACCAGTAACTTTGTTTGAGATCTTTGTACATTTTGGTACTTCCTGGGTGGAGCGAGTATTCGGAGCTCTGTGCTTCTCTCACTATCTTGTCTTGTATATCCAAATCATCGGGTACACACAATCTATCTCGAAACATCAATGCCCCATCACTGGCTAAAGTAAAATCTGGGTCGTTCATTGTTTGATCTTGAACCTTAACTCTGATCCGCTGCATTTCTGGATCCAAAGGTTGTTTTATTATCACCTCTTGCCTAATTTCCGGATGCACCTGTAGAGCCATCAAGGATACAGTCAACCATTTAAGGTTTTCTGGTTGAGGTTCAAGGTCTAAGGTTGCCCCTTCATATAAGAGGGTTTCGTCCATTAGCATCGCCTCTTGCACGAGTGGTGGACTGACTGCTAAGTATGAGAGCGACACAGTCTGTGTCTTCCGACTCAATGCATCTGCCACTACATTAGCCTTGCCGGGATGATACTGAATGTCGCAGTCATAATCCTTTATGAGTTCAAGCCATCTCCTCAGTCTCATGTTCAAATCCTTCTGGGTGAAGAAGTACTTCAGGCTTTTGTGATCACTGTATATCTCGCACTTCTCCCCACACAAATAATGTCGCTAGATCTTAAGGGCAAAGATGATTGCAGCTTGTTCCAAGTCATGAGTGGGGTAATTCTTCTCATACTCCTTTAGTTGTCGGGATGCATACGCTATTACCTTACCGCGTTGCATGAGAACACAGTCCAAACCAACTTTGGAAGCATCGGTATAGACTGTCATTCCACCTGTGCCTTCAGGAATAGTCAGCACTGGGGCAGTCACCAACCTTTCTTTCAATTCCTGGAAGCTCTTCTCACATTCCTCTGCCCAGTCGAATTTCACACCCTTTTTAGTCAACTTAGTCATTGGTGTTGAGATCCGAGCAAAATTCTCGATGAAGCGCCGGTAATATCCAGCCAAACCCAAGAAGCTCCTAATTTCAGTAACATTCTTGGGGCTTTCCCATTCCACTACTGCTTTCACCTTAGCAGGATCTACTTCGATTCCAGCTTTAGACACTACGTGCCCCAGGAATCCAACTTGTTCAAGCTAGAATTCACACTTACTGTACTTGGCAAACAACTGTTGATCCCTCAACCTCTGTAACACCATCCTCAAGTGTTGAGTGTGCTCCTCTTCGGTCTTGGCGTAGATCAAGATATCGTCAATAAAAACAATTACCCATTTGTCGAGCACATCCTGAAATACTCGATTCATTAGATCCATGAATGCTGCCGGTGCATTGGTTAACCCGAAAGATAACACTGGGAACTCATAGTGACCGTATCGAGTCCTAAATGTTGTTTTGGGTATATCACTGTTCTTTATCTTGAGCTGATAATAGCCGGACCGAAGGTCTATCTTTGAAAATACCCTGGCTCCCTGCAACTGATCAAATAAATCATCAATGCGTGGCAATGGATACCGGTTCTTAATGGTTAGCTTATTCAACTCCCGGTAATCTATGCACATACGCAAACTACCATCCTTCTTCTTGACAAACAACACTGGGGCACCCCAAGGTGAAACACTTGGGCGAATAAACCCCTTTTTCCAATAGTTCATGCAGCGGCATCTGCAACTCCTTCAATTTAGCTGGTGCCATCCTATATGGAACCTTAGATACTGGAGCTACTCCAGGAGTTAAGTCTATGGCAAACTCCAACTCTCTATCAGGTGGTAAATGCATCAGGTCATCTGGGAAAACGTCGGGAAACTCTTTAACCACCTTTACCTCTTCTAGAGGTGTAAGTCTTGCATCAACATCGAGTACCGATGCTATGTAACCCTGACATCCACTTTCTAGCAACTTTACCGCTTGAAGAGCAGAGACAAGGACCTTCCTCACTCTTTTCATGGGATCTGCTCGGTATACCAATTCTTTCCCTTCGTCATCTGTCACCCTTATCAGCTTTTCAGCACAGATCACATTAGCTCGATGAGCCGACCACCAATCCATACCCAATATAACATCAAAATTCTGCATATTAAACTTAATGAGTTGTGAATCGAGGTTCTTCCCACTAATTTCCACTGGGCACGGCCCATACACTTCCTTCAACTGTGCAATTTTACCAGTAGGCATACTAACAATCATTCCATGGCCTAAGATCCTGGGTGACATCCCAAGTTTCTCTACAAATCTTTTAGATGTGAATGAATGAGTAGCTCCTGAATCGAATAAAACATTGGCTGGTATGCCTGATATGGGTAGGATACCTAGTATAACAATGCATATAATTTCAGCAGATCATCAATATTAATCATAATGAATTTCTTAATTTAAAATGTACTTGCCACTACTTCTGTACTAGCCTTAGCTTCCTCGGTTGATAGAGCATACATCCTTCCCTGCGGTTGATCTCCCCGAGGTAAGGGAGGTCGGTACGCAGAGGGCTGACTGGAGGGCAAGGCTGGTCTGGCCCGACAGTCTTTTGCATAATGCCCATATGAATGGCAATTGAAGCAATGAATCTGAGATGTCGGAACTGGAGCGGGGCCCCTCTGCACTTGACCCGTTATAGATGGAGGTCGAAGTGGCCTTGGAGCTGTAGGTGCCACACTAGTGTTCGGGTGAAAGGAGGTGGAACCCGAACCACCAACTGGCCTAGGAGGGTAGCCAGATGGCCTATAGGGTTGCCTATACATAGGCCCAGAACTGTATGATCCGCGGTATGCCTAGGAAGAATTTTCCATATCTGGGAATGGATTTGTTCTCTTCCACAGTCCAGGGGTGAGGGACTGTTCACCTTTTTGCTTATCTTCCATGGTCTTGGCCTTCTGCACAATCTGGCCATATTCGGTCAAATCTAGTACCTCAAGTACGGACCCAATAGTTGCCTTTAGGCCCTTTAGGAACCTTGCTGCCTTCTCTTCAGCTGTCCTCATATGCCTTGGGGCAAAATGGAACAAACTCTCAAATTGTTGTTGGTCCTCAAGGACAGTCTTACCTCCTTGAGTTAAGGCCATGAACTCAGTCTCCTTTCAATCTCTGAAGCTGCGCGGATAATGGTTGTCTAAGAACAACTCCTTGAACTGCTCCCAAGTAGGTTCTGGATGAGCAGCCAACAATATAGGCTTGGAGGCTTGCCTCCAAGAATTTTCCTCTTTCTTGAGTTGCAACCCAGCACAAATGAGTTTCTGGGTATCTGTGCACTCAAGCACCTTAAATATCTTCTCTAATTCTTGGATCCATTGATCCGGTTCCAGAGGATCACTTCCCACCTTAGAGAATACGGGTGGCAAGTTCCTTTTGAATGACTCCACTACCCTTGACGTATTACTCGTCGCCGGGAAGTTAGGAGCATAAACAGGATAGTAGGAGTATGGAGGAGGCATCCCATGCTGAGGAACACCGAATGGTGGGATTGGAGGTGTACCCCCCACTTGTGGTCCCGTTCCCGACCCTACAGGTGGGTCCTGTGGAGTGAGTACCCGGGGAGGTTGACCCGGTTGAGAAAAATCCAATTGTTGCTGGATGGCAGTCATAAATGCTTGCTGTTGCTGAAGCATTTGTTTCTGAAAAGCTTGTTGGGACTGCTGAATTATTGTAGCAACATCTCCCGGTGTAATGACCGGTGGAGGGTCTGGGAGTGTAGTCATAGGTGGGTCCCCATGTGCCCCACCCTGACCAAGGGTCTCTGGAGGTAGTGGAGGTGAGGTTTGCCCCACAGAGCGAGACTTCCTAGGATTTTGTGGTCGACCGACCCGACGAGGACCCCGCGAGGTACCTCGGGCATTACTACCGGATCTAGTACATACCATCGTATCCCTGTACCTGGAACACATCACACACCATATTGGTTAAACACCGTAGAATTGATTTCGGCACACAATCATATGCCGTTACATGAGGTGTTGTAGTGTATGATAGCCTATAAATAATCGCAGCTCAATTCCAAGATACAGGCAAAGTCCCCAATAGACATGTCAATGGTCCCACTTGACCATAGCATATTAATCATAGGAATAATATCAATAGTGAAAATCAATGTAATCATGCTAGGAGGAGAGAAGGGAAAAATTTTCAAAATTTCCCAACTGTCACAACCGGTGGGCTGCACCAGCGGGTAGGGGCCCGTCGGTCGAGCCCGCCGGTCCTAGTACCTCACACCGACGGGTGGCACCGACGGGTAGGGGCCCGCCGGTCATACCCACTGATCTTAATGCCTCACACCGGTGGGTGGCACTGGCGGGTAGGGGCCCGCTGGTCATACCCGTCGGTCTTGCCCATGTAAAAACACGAACAGGGCCCTACAGACCCTGTTCTGTCTGTCCCTTTCCCAATCTCCTTTCTCTTTCTCCCTTTCTTCCTTGGGCGATCTTGGAGGTCTCCTCGGCGATCCTACTCGCGGTTCCACTCATCAACTCGGCACTTTAGAGAAGAGTCAACTCTCCCTTCTTCAAGTAAGTTTCTTCTTCTTCTCTTTTCCAGAATTTCCATTTGGGGTAAAATGCATGTATAGACTTCACCTTAGGTTGTCTTTCCATATTTTTCACCATAGAATAGTATTTCCAAGTGATTGTGATGCTTCTACTATGGCCATTTGTAGTTTATAGGAATTTTGTCTCTTCATTTGGAGAAAACCCCAATTTGTGCCCTAAGTTTCCAAATTTGGGGATTTCTTCAATTCTCACTCTTTTTCTCCAATTGATGACTCCTTTGTGATGCATTCCATTTGATTTGTGCTAGATATGCTTTAGATTTCATAGGTTATCCATTATGCTTGGAATCCCCAAGTATTCCCGTGAAAATCCCTCTTTTTGTATTGGTTCCCTTGGTTTTCATCCCATACTTGCATTCTTGGAATTCCATAGTCTATTTGGGTATGTTCTTGCACTTTCATGATCCCGCTACTATGGAATTTTGCTCTAGACCTAGGGTTTCAAGCTTTTACTTCATTGTGAATGAGTTGGTGCATTGAAATCGAATCCTCCCGTGCTATTTATGCTCTTTCCTTTTGCTGTCATTTTACTGTTTTGGCATGTTTCTATGCGTTGTCAACTACTCTGCATCATGTACATAGGTTCCCTATCATTCCTAGCTTGTCGGCATTTCCATTTTGCGAGTAATTGGGTTTTGGATTTCCCCTTTTTTATGCTGTTGTCATTTTCCTTTCTGTACTAACCCTACTTTCTTTTCTTATTGCCAGGATGTCGTCACGCACCGGCAAGGGACCATCTTCCTCTGGCGTTAGATGAGGAGCACTTCCTCAGTGCAGAGGCCGCAGCCAACTGGCCCAACTTCCTGAAGGGGTCAGTGATGATGGAGAAGACCGTGGTAGTCGAGGACTTCCACAAGGCTAGGCTTCAGGAGAGGTTCTCAGCATTGGGCTGGGACCCTATTCTTCACGTAGACCGACCGTGCTACGAGCAGCTCATCCGTCGGTTCTATTATAACCTGGAGGGGTCGTATCCGTACTGGGAGTTCACCATCAGTAGCTTGGTGAAGGGGGTGGACATTCAGTTGACGGTGGGCACCTTGGCCAGTATCCTGGGTATATCGGCGGCAGGACACCAATACTACAGTCCCCCCAGGAGTAAGCCTCAGGGACCGTTCATGAGCCTGGGGACACCGGACTTCATCTATGAGACCATCTGCGGCAGCAGTAACCGCCCGGAGTCCGAGACGTCCTTCTACCCTGAGGTTCGTCTATTTGCCCGGTTGGTCCAGTTCAACCTGCTCCTCAGAGGAGGTCATCGGAACCAGGTGGGTTTCATGGCGGCTTTCATTGCCTTCTGCATTTTCACGGCCGCAGAGGGAGGCGGCGAGCACTTGTGCCTCCCCTACATTATTCTCAGGACGATGGAGCACCATACTTCCCACCCAGAGGATGGAGGGTTTCCTTATGGCAGGATCCTCACTAGGATCTTCGAGTTCTTCGGGGTGGATCTGAGCGGTGAGGAGGGGAAGACTCCGGCTGATAGGTTCGACCAGAGAAACCTCCTGAAGATGGGTCTCCAAACCCTCATGGATTCACCTCCGAGAGCAGGAGCTCAAAGAGGTAGGGGTAGGAGGGTTGCCCCTATGGAGGATGTCCTCATGGAGGAGGAGTCCAGTGAGGAGGATGAGGACTACATTCCTCAGGACGAGGAGGAGGATCTGATGGGTGGTGGCATCCCTGAGGAGGTGCCTCAGGAGTCGAGAGGTCCTGGCCCTAGTTCTTCCAGAGTTGCAGCCTCACCACCTGGGAGTGGTGCCTAAGACTTTGAGGGCATGACGGCCTCCATGCGGGCCTTACAGGATGGCCAGGTTCAGCTACTGCGACGGCTGGACGAGATTTCCTCCAGGAAGGAACGCATTATGGAGAGGGAGACCACCTTGGAGGATTCCTTCCTTAGGCTGGGTCAGGACTTGGACACCACGGCCAACGCTATCTCAGCAGATTTTGGCCGGCTTCGGAGGGAGGTACGGCTGGTGAATGCGAGGTTTGACTATTACGATCACTGCCTCGACGTCAACTCTAGGCCTCCGGTGAACGTGGTGATCATCGATGATGACGACGATGACCAGTGAGGGCTTGGCTCACCCACACCAGTTGTTTACCTGTTTTCTCTTTTTATAGACCTTGTTGTATATTTCATTTGTTCTCATTCCTTGTATATGTATTGTAACTGGTTTCATTTATGGAATGACATAATTTTGGATAGTGAATTTTGTGGTGAATTCATATGTGGAGTACTTATGTGACTTTGTTGTGATGTATTTTTCTATCTGTGCTCTTTGTTATATTTATTATCTGTTGTTTATCAGGTATTTGTGTAAAATTTTTAGAAATCCCATTTTACGCCGTTATGCTGCCAAAATTTCGTCAAAATAGTACTTTATAGGTTATAGTCCCAACCTAATTACCTTATATCTATACTCACGCATGCCATGAATGCAATATATAATGCAATCCCTTTTTATATTTTCTTTCTTTAGCTTTTAGTCTTTAAAGCTTTTATATTAACCCAACCCCATTTCCCTATTATAGAGTCTACGGGATTCTAATGGTATGCTGTGAGTGGAGTAGAGCATCACGCTCTGATACCACCGTTTGTCACACCCTGTTCACACTGAACCGGGCCAGTGACCGAGTTAACAACGGTTAACCCAAACCTGCTAGGATCATCAGATACTGTATTCCACCACAGCATACGCACAACTAACATCAGTTCATCAGATCAGCGGAAGACTAAGTTTTACCTGTGAATAAATCCCATATACTTGATACCCGAATTGTGATACAATAATTATATACATTTGGGCCCGAAGGCATGATATATACACAAAAAGAATATGATTCAAATACCAAGTATATACAGGAAATCATCAAAACCATCAGAATACACAGCTCGGCTCGGTATCAAGGCTGGAGCTCAGCTCAGCATCAAGGGTTGTGCCTAGCTCGGCATCACATAGAAGAGCTCAGCTCGGCCTCAGAAGTCGAGCTCAGCACGGCCTCCAAGGTGGAGCTCAGCTCGGCCTCAGAACTGCTGTCCCGCAGCACAGCTCTCGCACAAGCAGTCAGCGCCCTGCTCTAACTCCTCCGGGGTCCACCAGTCCTCTTCAGGAAACTCGACTGTGGGACCCACCCCATGCTCCTCAGAAGTATGACCTGCAAAATCATCTAAAAAGGGGCGTATACGTGGGATGAGCTCACTAGCTCAGTAAGTAGAAAGATGGACCACACAACAGTCCACACATCACAACACATCATATGCACTACATGCCATGCTATACATTTTAAATCACATCCACCTAAGCAACATTACTAAGTCCTCGATTTTAGTGCTACTACAATCACAGTACGCGTATACTCCGGGTACGAGCCGCGAACTCCCTCCCGCGATACGCCCATAGGGCTGTCGGAGAAGGCCCACCGTGAGTACTCGGAAAAGTAAAGACAATGCTGTCCACCGGCTCTCAACAGAAATGTAAATGACTAAAAATAAAGGTGCTGACTCCAGCAATTTAAAAGCAGTACGATTGGCCCTCTTGAATGTACCACCGGGGTTACCGACTGTCCTACATGACCCGCTGGGCGTTATGTCTAACCGCCACAGTGACCCGACGACCGCGACCACTGCTTCCCCCCAAATGATAACCCAACACCTTAACCCCTGTTGGGGAAGGGTCGTAGCACGGGATGGTGAGAATCCTAATACCGCATGCTCCTATATGACAATAGTACGACTGCATAGTGCCTCCGTGTCCCATTCCACGGGCCACCAATGCATTCGTTTCCAAGCTGTCTACGGCATCTAGTCTATCAATGTATCATACACAATGATGTCCAAAATCAACATATAAACATCTCATTCAATTGGCAATTTAAAAATAAACATAGCACATATGCACATCAATGTGTGGGATGACTAGACTACATAGCATATTCATGATGGCATGACTAGACTAGATATATTTAAATGAATGCCAAACAATGCCTTGAAACAAGGCCAAACGTCCTCTCCCCACTTACTTGTAACGTACAAGGATTCCCGCTATGTACGGGTGAGATGCGGAGCGAATCGGGTAGGATTTGGAGAACCTAACATAATTGAGCGGGGTTAGTACTTCACCATTTTAGAATCAAAATTAATGAAATCTGATGATAAAATCATGTTTAGAACATCAAAAGAAGGTCACACGTCCGATTAGGGTTCGATCGGACATAAGGATCACCTTCGGGGCCACACGGGTGGGTCAGACAGGTAGGTAGTCTGGCCCACCGGTATACCCACCGGTTGGCACCGGCGGGTAGGGGCCCGCCGGTATGGCCCGCAGGTTGTACCCACCGGTTGGGCCAGGGGCCCCTGCTAGGACCGGTAGGTAGGGGCCCGCCGGTTGGGCCCGAAGGCCCCCCTGCCTTCTCAGGTGGGTACCCACAGGCGGGTAGGGGCCCACCGGTTGTACCCACCGGTCTTGGCGGGAAACACCCTGTTTCTTCCCAACTTTCTCCATTCTTTGGGGATTCAAATGGGGCTTTTCCCCACACATTCTTCACACCTTCAAGGTCCTATAGGATGGTTCTAACCTAGATCTAGGTTAGATTCAAGTGATGGGAAACCATCTTACCTTCTTTGCTCAAGAACAACCTCAAACCCTCCAAATCACTTCAAACTTACAATGCTTCTTCCACCTTGTAAATGTCTCTTCAAATCCTTCAAGATCAACACATAAATCATCTATTAAACCTTAGATTCATCATTTCAAAGGGGATCTACAAGATATCAAGAAACCATACTCGAATCAAGGGTTTTAAAGCTTGGGTATGGTGAATGTTCACAAAACCCAACTTTGCTTACCTCTAACTGTAGATCTAGAGTTGAAGATCACTCTCCCGGCACCGGAATGGGAAGATCGAACTTCGGCGCCGCTAAGATCCCTCTTTTCTTCCTTCTCTTCCTTTCTTCTTCCCTTTCTTTTCTCTCTCCTCTTTACTTTTCTCACCAACGTACGGGGGTAATAAATGGAAAGAAGAGAAAATCGTAAAGCTTTATATATAATTTCCTAATTAAGTGAATAGTGCACATGGATGGGTCACACAGGTGGGTGGGTGTACCCACCTGTCCTACCCACCTGAGGGCCAAACTTGGGATTTTGACCGGGTTCGAGCCTCATCGCGAACCCCACACCAGGCATACGATGTAGCATACGTATATACCTTAAAATATGGATATAATACCTGCTTTATCCGTACATAGCCTTATGGTAGGTGCATGTACACGGCTTGGGCACTCCCGTCTCTTCTGGCACTAGCTCGGACTTGTCGGGCCAACCGGTGTTTAAGGTCACCCGAGCCATCATAGCCCATAAGGAACCCGCTCTAATTTCCCCTGGCTCGGTTCCTACATGGTTAAACCGGTTCAACCGCTTAATCAGACCGGGTTTAAAAAGTAGGGTATTACATTTTAGGTTATAGAGTTGGGAAGGTCGGCACCCAATCTACCCAGTTCAACCGGTCTTCCTACTTGATGCTTAAGAACGAATATTTTCCATAATTATTCCTATTCCGCATGCATGGATAAGTTATCACACATATATACATTGACTGGATTTAAATGATTATGTACACTAAAATAAGGTCAATATAAAGTCTACATTATGCTAATTTGGGTGAAAAATTATACTTGAGCTTGACCCCTGTTTCAGGTCAAGAGGTGTGGACCCCTGATTAGTGCTGGCACAAAATTTCTTGTAGATTCTCCCAGCTTAGGGGAAGATGGTCTTGACCTTCAACTTCTTTTTTTGAAAGATGCTGACAGTGATAATATTCAGACAGAGTTCTGGCTAGGAACGGTTACTTTCGGGCTTAGACTGAGGTGTCAATTCGGTAGAGCTTCCGCTAGGGATGGGCTACTTCCAGATTTTGGCTGAGGTGTCACTCTCGCAGATCTTCTGCTGGGGATAGGCTATGGGAAGGCTAGGCTAAGGTGGCACTCTGGTAGAGCTTCCACTGGGAATAGGCTATAGGAGGGCTTGATGAAACTTAAATGATTGAGGAACTTTGAAGGCCCAAAGAATACTTTAAATCTATGAAGATCGCTTCGAAGACTTGAAGAACCTCAAAGGGGGAATGGTGGCAAAGTTTTGTCTATATTAAATGCTCACTTAGAAATTTAGATGATTGAAGAACTTCGAAGGCCCGAAGAACACTTTGAAGACTATGAATCTTATGAAGATCTCTCCAAAGACTTGAAGAACCTCAAGGGAGGAGGGGAGGAGAGAGGGCAAAGCTTCTCTACAAGGGATGCTCACTAGGAAGCTTGAGTGTGAAAAACCAAAGGGGGGTATTTATAGATTTTTTGAACCAATGGGGAGGAAAGGGGGATTTCCTTAGCCAATGGGGTTAAAATGTGAATTTTCTTGGCCAATGGGGTAACAAAGTGAATTTTTGGGCCAATGGGGTGAAGGGTGAATTTCTTTGGCCAAAGTGGTGCAAAGATGCTTTTTTGGGCCAATGAGGTGGAAAGATGCTTTTTGGGCCAATAGGGTGAAAGTGGTAATTTTTTTTCTAATGGAGAAAAAGATGCTTTTTTGGCCAATAGTATGAAAAGATACTTTTTTTGGGCTAATGGGAGGTCGCGATGTAAGGTACACTAGCGGAGTAGTGCAAAGTACATAAGCAGGTGAAGAGGGAAACCCCTCATAAATCCGATCATCGGAATGAGGATTCCGGTCACTGGTGGGGGCGCCGGGTAGGGCAGGGGGCACACGGGGTAGGCCGGGTGCACGTGCAGGGCCAGGCAGGGGTGCCTATAGGGCAGGGTAGGGGTGCACGTGGGGTAGGGTAGGGGTGCATACGGGGCATGGAAGAAGTACGTGCGAGGCATGGAGTGAGGGTAGCAGCCAAAAAAAGGGAAGAAGAAGACCTTTTGCCTTTGACCCTCTCTCCTCTTTTCTCTTTCTTTGGGAGGGGAGTGTCTTGTGTGCTTTCCTGTAGGCCCCGCACTATCGTATCACCGCTCAGATACACGTGGAGGCCTATTTCGTAGGAGTGTAAAGTTTATCATTGAGACGGGGGTTTGATGATGGTCTAATATGGGGGATTGGGATCATACAAAAAGGGTTTGGAGTTGCCACCTAAGATTATGGGCTTGGACCCGAGGGTGGGCCCGAAAGTTGTTCTTGGCTAGAGATTTAGTGTACATGTCAGGTTATAAAATTGGGAAGGTGTTAGGCACCCAATCTACTCGGTTCAACCGGTCTTCCTACTAGATGCTTAAGAACGAACATTTTCCACGACTATTCTTATTTCGCATGCATGGCTAAATTATCACTCATATGTACATTGACTGAATTTAAAAGATTATGTACACTACAACAAGGTCCATATAGAGTCTACATTATGCTAATTTGGGTGAGAAATTATACCTGAGCTTGACCCCTATTTCAAGTCAAGAAGTGTGGGACCCCAATTTGTGCCAGCACAAATTGTCTTTTGGCTTTTTCTAGCTCAGGGAAAGATGGTCTTGACCTCTAACTTTCTTTCTTGAGAGATGTTGATTGGACAAAATTTTGACTAAGAATTGTTACTTTCGGATTTTGACTGCGGTATCGATTCGGCAGAGCTTCCACTAGGGATGGGTTACTTTTGAATTTTGGCCAAGGTGGCACTCCGGTAGAGCTTCCGCTGGGGATAGGCTATGGGAGGGCTAGGCTGAGGTGGCACTCTGGTAGAGCTTCCGCTGGGAATGGGCTGAGACCTAAATGATTGAAGAAATTTGAAGGCACGAAGAACACTTCGAAGATATGAAGGAATCTTACGAAGATCTCTCCGAAGAGTTGAAGAACCTCAAGAGGGGGAGGGAGACTAAGAGGAAAAATTTTCAACACAAAAACTCACTCAAAGAAGCCAAGGGATTGAAGAATTTTGAAGGCCCAAAGAACATTTCGAAGTCTTATGAAGATCTCTCCAAAGACTTGAAAAACCTCAAGTGGGGGGAGAGGAGAGAGGGCAGAGCTTCCTCTACTAAGAATGCTCCTAAGAGACTTGGTGTTTTATGATGTCAAAATCCAAAGGGAGGGGGGGTATTTATAGGATTCTTGAACCAATGGGGAGAAAAAGAAAATTTTCCTAGCCAATGGGGGAAAAAAGTGGTTTTTCTGAACCAATGGGGAAAAAGTATGGAATTTTGGACCAATGAGGTGGGAGGTGATTTTCTTCGACTAATAGGGAAAAAGTAAGTTTTCTTGGGCCAATAAGGTAAAATGATACCTTTTTAGGCCAATGGGAGGTTGCGTTGTAGGGTATGCTAGTTGAAGAGTATAAAGTGCACAAGTGGGTGGAGAGAGAATCTCTCCACCCAACAGGTCAGTGGAACACACATTTTGGCCATTGACGGCGGCACATGAGGCTGGGCAGGGTTGGTTACGGTAGTTATGGGTGTATAGGGTAGGTAGGGTGTGCACGGGGAGGTTGGCAGTGGTGCATGGCATATGGCGCATGGGGCAGGCAGGGTGTGCAAGGCGCATGGGGCAGGCAGGGTGTGCATGGCACATGGTGCATGGTACAGGTAAGGTGCACATGGAAGGCAGACAAGCATGCATGGCATGTATGTGGGGGTGCATAGCATGCTTGCAAAGGCATGCTGGGGCACGCCGGGATGGGGCTGGCTAGCACGGGAGCATGACGTGCATGTGGGGGCACACGGGGTTGGCTGGCTGGCATGAGTGGGATTGTGCCTAGGGCACGTGGGACTACACATGTGATGTCACACCCCGTTCACACGGAACTGGAGTGGTGACCGAGTTAACACCGGTTAACCCAAACCTGCCAGGATCATCAGATACTGTATTCCACCACAGCATACGCACAACTAACATCAGTTCATCAGATCAGTGGAAGACTAAGTTTTACCTGTGAATAAATCCCATATACTTGATACCCGAATTGTGATACAATAATTATATACATGTGGGCCCGAAGGCATGATAATTACACAATAAAAGTATAATTCATATATCAAGTATATACAGGAAATCATCAAAACAATCAGAGTGCACAGCTCGGATCGGTTTCAAGGCTGGAGCTCAGCTCGGCGTCAAGGGTTGAGCCCAGCTCGGCATCACATAGAAGAGCTCAGCTTGGCCTCAAAAGTGGAGCTCAGCACGGCCTCAAAGGTGGAGCTCAGCTTGGCCTCAGCACTGCTATCCCACAGCACAGCTCTCGCACGAGCAGTCGGCGCCGTGCACTAACTCCTCCGAGGTCCAAAAATTCTTCAGGAAACTCAACTGTGGGACCCACCCCATGCTCCTCAGATGTATGACCTGCAAAATCATCTAAAAAGGGGCGTATACGTGGGATGAGATCACTAGCTCAGTAAGTAGAAAGATGGACCACACAGCAGTCCACACATCACAACACATCATATGCACTACATGCCATGCTATACATTTTAAATCACATCCACCTAAGCAACATTACTAAGTCCTCGATTTTAGTGCTACTACAACCACAGTGCGCGTATACTCTGGGTACGAGCCGCGAACTCCCTCCCGCGATACGCCCATAGGGCTGTCGGAGAAGGCCCACCGTGAGTACTCGGAAAAGTAAAGACAATGCCGTCCACCGGCTCTCAACAGAAATGTAAATGACTAAAAATAAAGGTGCTGACTCCAGCAATTTAAAAACAGTACGATTGGCCCTCTTGAATGTACCACCGGGGTTACCGGCTGTCCTACATGACCCGCCGGGCGTTATGTCTAACCGCCACAGTGACCCGATGACCGCGACCACTGCTTCCCCCCAAATGATAACCCAACACCTTAACCCCTGTTGGGAAGGGTCGTAGCACGGGATGGTGAGAATCCTAATACCGCATGCTCCTATATGACAATAGTACGACTGCATAGGGCCTCCGTGTCCCATTCCATGGGCCACCAATGCATTCGTTTCTAAGCTGTCTACGACATCTAGTCTATCAATGCATCATGCACAATGATGTCCAAAATCAACATATAAACATCTCATTCAATTGGCAATTTAAAAATAAACATAGCACATATGCACATCAATATGTGGAATGACTAGACTACATAGTATATTCATGATGGCATGACTAGACTAGATATATTTAAATTAATGCCAAACAATGCCTTGAAACAAGGCCAAACGTCCTCTCCCCACTTACTTGTAGCGTACAAGGATTCCCGCTCGGTACGGGTGAGATCCAGAGCGAATCGGGTAGGATTTGGTGAACCTAACATAATTGAGCGGGGTTAGTACTTCACCATTTTAGAATCAAAATTAATGAAATTCGATGATAAAATCATGTTTAGAACGTCAAAAGAAGGTCACATGTCCGATTAGGGTTCGATCGGACATAAGGATCACCTTCGGGGCCACACGGGTGGGTCAGACAGGTGGGTAGTCTGGCCCACCGGTATACCCACCGGTTGGGACCGGCGGGTAGGGGCCCGCCGGTATGGCTTGCCGGTTGTACCCACCGGTTGGGCCAGGGGGCCCCTGCTAGGACCGGCGGGTAGGGGCCCGCCGGTTGGGCCCGTCGGTAGGGCCCGCCAGTTGGGCCCGAAGGCCCCCCTGCCTTCTCAGGTGGGTACCCACAGGCGGGTAGGGACCCACCGGTTGTACCCACCGGTCTTGGCGGGAAACACCCTGTTTCTTCCCAACTTTCTCCATTCTTTGGGGATTCAAATGGGGCTTTTCCCCACCCATTCTTCACACCTTCAAGGTCCTATAGGATGGTTCTAACCTAGATCTAGGTTAGATTCAAGTGATGGGAAACCATCTTACCTTCTTTGCTTAAGAACAACCTCAAACCCTCCAAATCACTTCAAACTTACAATGCTTCTTCCACCTTGTAAATGTCTCTTCAAATCCTTTAAGATCAACACATAAATCATCTATTAAACCTTAGATTCCTCGAAATTGCGTACCTGGTTGGTCAAAAATAAGAGGGTACTTGGCTCGCATTTCATCCTCTACCTCCCAAGATGCTTCTTCAAGTGAGTGACCAGCCCATCGCACCTTTACATAGGAAATGGAGCGGTTGCGAAGGGTTTTCACCTTCCGGTCCAAAATTTCAGCTGGCTGTTCTGTGTAGGTCATATCAGCTTCTAGGTACTCTGGTTCCACGGGTAGTACATGAGATGGATCATGCACGTATCTCTTCAGCATGGATACATGGAATACATTGTGAACATCCCCAAGCGAAGGTGGCAGAGCAAGCATGTAGGCTACTGAGCCAACCCGGGATAAAATCTCAAATGGTCCCATGTATCTTGGGCTCAACTTCCCCTTTCTGTGAAACCTTTGCAAACCTTTAGTAGGAGAGATCTTGAGAAATACCTTTTCTCCTGGCTGAAATTCAATATCTTTTCTGCGGGAGTCCGTATAGCTCTTTTGACGGGACTGAGCTGGTTTAATCCGCTCTCTAATAACGTCGACTTTGTCACAAGTCATCTGTATCATCTCAGGTCCTAACATTCAACGTTCACCTACCTCATCCCAATACAAAGGAGTCCTGCATTTTCCGCCATATAATGCCTCATACGGAGCCATCCCAATTGTAGCTTGGTAACTGTTATTATATGCAAACTCCATAAGAGGTATATATTCTTCCCAACTGCCACTCATCTCCATTGCACATGCCCTGAGCATGTCTTCTAATATCTGTATGGTTCGCTCCGACTGACCATCCGTCTGTGGGTGAAAAGCAGTACTCAAGTTCAATTGTGACCCCAAGGCACGTTGTAAGCTTTTCCAAAATCTGGAAGTGAACCTTGGATCCCCATCTGAAACAATGCTCACTGGCACTCCATGTAAGCGCACTATATTGTCCATGTAAAGTTGTGCTAGTTTGGTCATGGAGAACTTGGTCTTGATAGGAATAAAATGAGCAGTCTTGGTAAGCCGATCCACGATCACCCATATCGCGTCCATTCCCTTAGGTGTACTTGGTAGTCCGGTGATGAAGTCCATTGTAATCTTTTCCCACTTCCATTCTGGTACTGGGAGTGGCTGAAGGGTACCATAAGGTCGATGCCTCTCAGCTTTTACTTTCTGGCAGGTAAGACAAGTCGCCACATACAAAGCTATGGTGACCTTCATGTTTGGCCACCAGTAACTTTGTTTGAGATCTTTGTACATTTTGGTACTTCCTGGTTGAAGTGAGTACTCGGAGCTATGTGCTTCTCTCACTATCTTGTCTTGTGTATCCAAATCATCGGGTACACACAATCTATCTCGAAACATCAATGCCCCATCACTGGCTAAAGTAAAATCTGGGTCGTTCATTGTTTGGTCTTGAACCTTAACTCTGATCCGCTGCAATTCAGGATCCGAAGGTTGCTTCATTATCACCTCTTGCCTAATTGCCGGATGCACCTGTAGAGCCGACAAGGATACTATCAACCATTTAAGGTTTTCTGGTTGAGGTTCAAGCTCTAAGGTTGCCCCTTCATACAAGAGGGTTTCATCCATTAGCATCGCCTCTTGCACGAGTGGTGAGCTGACTGCTAAGTGTGAGAGCGACACAGTCTGTGTCTTCCGACTCAATGCATCTGCCACTACATTAGACTTGCCGGGATGATACTGAATATCGCAGTCATAATCCTTCATGAGTTCAAGCCATCTTCTCTGTCTCATGTTCAGATCCTTTTGGGTGAAGAAGTATTTCAGGCTTTTGTGATCACTGTATATCTCACACTTCTCCCCATACAAATAATGTCGCCAGATCTTAAGGGCAAAAATGACTGCAGCTAGTTCCAAGTCATGAGTGGGGTAGTTCTTCTCATACTCCTTTAGTTGTCGGGATGCATACGTTATTACCTTACCCCGTTGCATGAGAACACAACCCAAACCAACTTTGGAAGCATCGGTATAGACCGTCATTCCACCTGTGCCTTCAGGAATAGTCAGCTCAGGGGCAGTCACCAACCTCTCTTTCAATTCCTGGAAGCTCTTCTCACATTCCTCTGCCCAGTCGAATTTCACACCCTTTTTAGTCAACTTGGTCATTGGTGCTGAGTTCCGAGTAAAATTCTCGATGAAGCGCCAGTAATATCCAGCCAAACCCAAAAAGCTTCTAATTTCGGTAACATTCTTGGGGCTTTCCCATTCCACTACTGCTTTTACTTTAGCATGATCTACTTCGATTCCGGCCTTAGACACTACGTGCCCCAGGAATCTAACTTGTTCAAGCCAGAATTCACACTTGCTGTACTTGGCAAACAACTGTTGATCTCTCAACCTCTGTAACACCATCCTCAAGTGTTGAGTGTGCTCCTCTTCGGTCTTGGAGTAGATCAAGATATCGTCAATAAAAACAATTACCCATTTGTCGAGCACATCCTGAAATACCCGATTCATTATATCCATGAATGCTGCCGGTGCATTGGTTAACCCGAAGGACAACACTAGGAACTCATAGTGACCGTATCGAGTCCTAAATGTTGTTTTGGGTATATCACTACTCTTTATCTTGAGCTGATAATAGCCGGACCGAAGGTCTATCTTTGAAAATACCCTGGCTCCCTGCAACTGATCAAATAAATCATCAATGCGTGGCAATGGATACCGGTTCTTAATGGTTAGCTTATTCAACTCCCGGTAATCTATGCACATACGCAAACTACCATCCTTCTTCTTGACAAACAACACTAGGGCACCCCAAGGTGAAACACTTAGGCGAATAAACCCCTTTTCCAATAGTTCCTGCAATTGCATCTGCAACTCCTTCAATTCAGCTGGTGCCATCCTCTATGGAGCCTTAGATACCGGAGCTGCTCCAGGAGTCAAGTCTATGGCAAACTCCAACTCTCTATCAGGTGGTAAATGCATCAGATCATCTGGGAAAACGTCGGGAAACTCTTTAACTACCTTTACCTCTTCTAGAGGTGTAAGTCTTGCATCAACATCGAGTACCGATGCTATGTAACCCTGACATCCACTTTCTAGCAACTTTACCGCTTGAAGAGCGGAGACAAGGACCTTCCTCACCCTTTTCATTGTATCTGCTTGGTATACCCACTCTTTCCCTTCGTCATCTGTCACCTTAATCAGCCTTTCCGCACAGATCACATTAGCTCGATGAGCCGACAACCAATCCATACCCAATATAACATCAAAATTCTGCATATTGAATTTAATGAGTTGTGCATCAAAGTTCTTCCCACTAATCTCCACTGGGCACGACCCATACACTTCCTTCAACTGTGCAATTATACCAGTAGGCATACTAACAATCATTCCATGGTCTAGGATCCTGGGTGACATCCCAAGTTTCCCTACAAATCTCTTAGATGCGAATGAATGAGTAGCTCCTGAATCGAATAAAACATAGGCTGGTATGCCTGATATGGGTAGGATACCTAGTATAACAATGTATATAATTTCAGCAGGTCATCAATATTAATCATAATGAATTACTTAATTTAAAATGTACCTGCAACTACTTCTGTACTGGCTTCAACTTCCTCGGCTGATAGAGCATACATCCTTCCCTGCGGTTGATTTCCCTGAGGCAAGGGAGGTTGGTACGCAGAGGGCTGACTGGAGGGCAAGGCTGGTCTGGCCCGACAGTCTTTTGCATAATGCCCATATGAATGGCCGTTGAAGCAATGAATATGAGACGTCGGAATTGGAGCGGGGCCCCTCTGCACCTGACTCGTTGCAGATGGAGGTCGAGGTGGCCTTGGAGCTGTAGGTGCCACACTAGCGTTCGGGCGAAAAGAGGTGGAACCCGAACCACCAACTGGCCTAGGAGGGTAGCCAGATGGCCTATAAGGCTGCCTATACATAGGCCCAGAACTGTATGATCCGCGGTATGCCTTGGAGGAATTTCCCATATCCGGGAATGGATTTGTTCTCTTCCACAGTCCAGGGGTGAGGGACTGTTCACCCTTTTGCTTATCTTCCATGGTCTTGGCCTTCTGCACAATCTGGCCATATTCGGTCAAATCCAGTACCTCAAGTACGGACCCAATAGATGCCTTTAGGCCCTTTAGGAACCTTGCCGCCTTCTCTTCAGCTGTCCTCATATGCCTTGGGGCAAAATGGAACAAACTCTCGAATTGTTGTTGGTACTCAAGGACAGTCTTACCTCCTTGAGTTAAGGCCATGAACTCAGTCTCCTTTCGGTCTCTGAAACTGCGCGGATAATGGTTGTCCAAGAACAATTCCTTGAACTGCTCCCAAGTGGGTTCTGGATGAGCAGCCAACAATATAGGCTTGGAGGCTTGCCACCAAGAATTTGCCTCTTTCTTGAGTTGCAACCCAGCACAAATGAGTTTCTGGGCATCTGTGCACTCAAGCACCTCAAATATCTTCTCTAATTCTTGGATCCACTGATCCGGTTCCAGAGGATCACTCCCCACCTTAGAGAATACAGGTGGTAAGTTCCTCTTGAACAACTCCACTACCCTTGACGTATTACTCGTCGTCGGGAAGTTAGGAGCATAGGCAGGATAGTAGGAGTATGGAGGAGGCATCCCATACTGAGGAACACCGAATGGTGGGATTGGAGGTGTACCCCCCACTTGTGGTCCCATTCCCGACCCTACAGGTGGGTCCTGTGGAGTGAGTACTCAGGGAGGTTGACCCGGTTGAGAAAAGTCCAACTGTTGCTGGATGGCAGTCATAAATGCTTGCTGTTGCTGAAGCATTTGTTGCTGAAAAGCTTGTTGGGACTGCTGAATTATTGTAGCAACATCTCCCGGTGTAATGACCGGTGGAGGGTCCGGGAGTGAAGTCATAGGTGGGTCCCCATGTGCCCCACCCTGACCAAGGGTCTCTGGAGGCAGTGGAGGTGAGGTATGCCCCACAGAGCGGGACCTCCTGGGATTTTGTGGTCGACCGACCCGACGAGGACCCCGCGAGGTACCTCGGGCATTACTACCGGATCTAGTACGTACCATCGTATCCTTGTACCTGGAACACATCACACACCATATTGGTTAAACACCGTAGAATTGATTTTGGCACACAATCATATGCCATTACATGAGGTGTTGTAGTGTATGATAACCTGTAAATAATCGCAGCTCAATTCCAAGATACAGGCAAAGTCCCCAACAGACATGTCAATGGTCCCACTTGACCATAGCATATTAATCATAGGAATAATATCAATTGTGAAACTCAATGTAATCATGCTAGGAGGAGAGAAGGGGAAAAAAATTTCAAAATTTCCCAACTGTCACAACCGGTGGGCTGCCCCTACCCTCCGGTCGAGCCCGCCGGTCCTAGTACCTCACACCGGTTGGTGGCACCGGTGGGTAGGGGCCCACCGGTCATACCCGTCGGTCTTACTGCCTCACACCGATGGGTGGCACCGGCGGGTAGGGGCCCGCCGGTCTTGCCCGTGTAAAAACACGAACAAGGCCCTACAGACCCTGTTCTGTCTGTCACTTTCCAAATCTCCTTTTCTCTTTCTTCCTTTCTTTCTTGGGCGATCTTGGAGGTCTCCTCGGCGATCCTACTCGCGGTTCCACTCATCAACTCAGCGTTTTAGAGAAGCGTCACCCTCCCTTCTTCAAGTAAGTTTCTTCTTCTCCTCTTTTCCAAAATTTCCATTTGGGGTAAAATGCATGTATAGACTTCACCTTAGGTTGTCTTTCCTTATTTTTCACCATAGAATAGTATTTCCATGTGATTGTGATGCTTCTACTGTGGCCATTTGTAGTTTATAGGGATTTTGTCTCTTCATTTGGAGAAAACCCCAATTTGTGCCCTAGGTTTCCAAATTTGGGGATTTCTTCAATTCTCACTCTTTTTTCTCCAATTGATGACTCCTTTGTGATGCATTCCATTTGATTTGTGCTAGATATGCTTTAGATTTCATAGATTATCTATTATTCTTGGAATCCCCATGTATTCCCATGAAAATCCCTCTTTTTGTATTGGTTCCCTTGGTTTTCATCCCATACTTGCATTCTTGGAATTCCATAGTCTATTTGGGTATGTTCTTGCACTTTCATGATCCCGCTACTATGGCATTTTGCTCTAGACCTAGGGTTTCAAGCTTTTACTTCATTGTGAATGAGTTGGTGCATTGAAATCGAATCCTCCCGTGCTATTTATGCTCTTTCCTTTTGCTGTCATTTTACTGTTTTGGCATGTTTCTATGCGTTGTCAACTACCGTGCATCATGTCCATAGGTTCCCTATCATTCCTAGCTTGTCGGCATTTCCATTTTGCGAGTAATTGGGTTTTGGATTTCCCCTTTTTAATGCTGTTGTCATTTTCCTTTCTGTACTAACCCTACTTTCTTTTCTTATTGCCAGGATGTCGTCACGCACCGGCAAGGGACCATCTTCCTCTGGCGTTAGACGCAAGACCACCGCTTCTAAGCGGAAGAGTGCGGAGACCAGCTCTTCAGCTCCTCGCACAGGGAGACCCGCACCTGCCCAGTCTGACCCTTCAGACTATGATGAGGAGCACTTCCTTAGTGCAGAGGCCGCAGCCAACTGGCCCAACTTCCTGAAGGGGTCAGTGATGATGGAGAAGACCGTGGTAGTCGAGGACTTCCACAAGGCTAGGCTTCAGGAGAGGTTCTCAGCATTGGGCTGGGACTCTATTCTTCATGTAGACCGACTGTGCTACGAGCAGCTCGTCCGTCGGTTCTATTGTAACCTAGAGGTGTCGTATCCGTACGGGGAGTTCACTATCAGCAGCTTGGTGAAGGGGGTGGACATCCAGTTGACGGTGGGCACCTTGGCCAATATCCTGGGTATATCGTCGGTGGGACACCGATACTACAGTCCCCCCAGGAGTAAGCCTCAGGGACCGTTCATGAGCCTGGCGACACCGGACTTCATCTACGAGACCAGCTGCGGCAGTAGTAACCGCCCGGAGTCCGAGACATCCTTCTTGTAATATCCCGCTTCTTAAACCCGGTCTGATTTCGTGGTTGAACCGGTTTAACCATGCAGGAACCGAGCCAGAGGATGTTAGAGCGGGTTCCTTATGGGCTATGATGGCACGGGTGACCTTAAACACCGGCTGGCCCGACAAGTCCGAGCCAGTGCCAGAAGAGACGGGAGTGCCCAAACCGTGTACGTGCACCTACCATAAGGCTATGTACGGATAAAAAAGGTATTATATCTGTATTTTAAGATATATACGTAAGCTACAATGTATGCCTGGGGTGGGGTTTGAGCCGGGGTCCGAGCCCGGTCAAAATCCCAAGTTTTGACTCTCGGGTGGGTATGTCAGGTGGGTACACCCACCCACCTGAGTGACCATCCATCACTATTCACTTAAGTAGGAATAGTATATAAAGCTTTATGACTTCTTTTCTTTCCATTTATTACCCTCGTACGTTNCTTCCCACCCAGAGGATGGAGGATTCCCTTACGACAGGATCCTCACTAGGATCTTCGAGTTCTTCGGGGTGGATCTGAGCGGTGAAGAGGGGAAGACTCCGGCTGATAGGTTCGACCGGAGAAACCTCCTGAGGATGGGTCTCCAGACCCTCATGGATTCACCTCCGAGATCAGGAGCTCAGAGAGGTAGGGGTAGGAGGGCTGCCCCTATGGAGGATGTCCCCATGGAGGAGGAGTCCAGTGAGGAGGATGAGGACTACGTTCCTCAGGACGAGGAGGAGGATCTGATGGGTGGCAGCATCCCTGAGGAGGCGCCTCCGGAGTCGAGAGGTCCTGGCCCTAGTTCTTCCAGAGCTGCAGCCTCACCATATGGAGCCCCACCACCTGGGAGTGGTGCCTACGACTACGAGGGCATGACGGCCTCCATGCGGGCCTTGCAGGATGGCCAGGTTCAGATACTGAGGCGGCTGGACGAGATTGTCTCCAGGGAGGAATGCCTTATGGAGAGGCAGACCACCTTGGAGGATTCCTTCCTTAGGCTGGGTCAGGACTTGGACACCAGGGCCAACGCTATCTCAGCAGACTATGGCCGGCTTCGGAGGGAGGTACGGCTGGTGAACGCGAGGTTCGATTATTACGATCACCGCTTCGACGTCAACTCCAGGCCTCCAGCGAACGTGGTGATCATCGACGACGATGACGACGACCAGTGAGGGCTTGGCTTCCCCACCCAGCTGTTTATCCATTTTCTCTTTTTGTAGACATTGTATATTTATTCATTTGTTCTCACTTCCTTGTATTTGCAATGTAACTGGATTCATTTATGGAATAAAATATCTTTGGATAGTGGATTATTTTGTGGGGTTTTCATATGTGGAGTGTTTGTGTGATTTTGTTGTGATGTATTGTGCCATCTGTGATCTTTATTATATTTATTATCTGTTGTTTATCAGGTATTTGTGTAAAATTTTTGGAAATCCCATTTTACGCCGTTATGCTGCCAAAATTTCATCGAAGTAGTACTCTCTAGGTTACATCACCAACCTAATCCCCATTTTTATCTATACTCACGCATGCCATGAATGCAATATATATGTAATCCCTTTTTATACTTTCTTTCTTTAGCTTTAACTCTTTAAGCTTTTATATTAACCCAACCCCATTTTCCTATTATAGAGTTTACGGGATTCTAATGGTATGCTGTGAGTGGAGCAGAGCATCACGCTCTGATACCACCGTATGTCACACCCCGTTCACCCTGAACCGAAGCGGTGACCGAGTTAACACCGGTTAAGCCAAACCTGCCAGGATCATCAGATACTGTATTCCACCACAGCATACACACACTAACATAAGTTCATCAGATCAGCGGAAGACTAAGTTTTACCTGTGAATAAATCCCATATACTTGATACCCGAATTATGATATAATAATTATATACATTTGGGCCCGAAGGCATGATATATACACAAAAAGAATATGATTCAGATACCAAGTATATACAAGAAATCATCAAAACCATCAGAGTACACAGCTCGGCTCGGTATCAAGGCTAGAGCTCAGCTCGGCATCAAGGGTTGTGCCCAGCTCGGCATCACATAGAAGAGCTCAGCTCGGCCTCAGAACTGTTGTCCCGCAGCACAGCTCTCGCACAAGCAGTCAGCGCCGTGCTCTAACTCCTCAGGGGTCCACCAGTCCTCTTCAGGAAACTCGACTGTGGGACCCACCCCCTGTTCCTCAGATGTATGACCTGCAAAATCATTTAAAAAGGGGTGTACACGTGGGATGAGCTCACTAGCTCAGTAAGTAGAAAGATGGACCACACACAACAGTCCACACATCACAACACGTCATATGCACTACATGCCATGCCATACATTTTAAATTACATCCACCTAAGCAACATTACTAAGTCCTTGGTTTTAGTGCTACTACAACCACAGTGCGCGTATACTCCGGGTACGAGCCGCGAACTCCCTCCCGCGATACGCCCATAGGGCTGTCGGAGAAGGCCCACCGTGAGTACTCGGAAAAGTAAAGACAATGCCGTCCACTGGCTCTCAACAGAAATGTAAATGACTAAAAATAAAGGTGCTGACTCCAGCAATTTAAAAGCAGTACGATTGGCCCTCTGGAATGTACCACCGGGGTTGCCGACTGTCCTACATGACTCGTCGGGCGTAATGCCTAACCGCCACAGTGTCCGACAACCGCGACCCTTGCTTCCCCCCAAATGGTAACCCAACACCTTAACCCCTGTTAGGAAGGGTCGTAACACGGGATGGTGAGAATCCTAATACCACATGCTCCTATATGACAATAGTACGATTGCATAGTGCCACCGTGTCCCATTCCACGGGCCACCAATGCATTCGTTTCCAAGCCGACTACGGCATCTAGTCTATCAATGCATTATGCACCATGATGTCCACATTCAACATATACCCATCTCATTCAATTGGCATTTGAAAAGTAAACATAGCACATATGCACATCAATGAGAGGAATGACTAATCTACATAGCATATTCATGATGACATGACTAGATTAGATATAATTAAATGAATGCCAAACAATTGCCTTGAAACAAGGCCAAACGTCCTCTCCCCACTTACCTGTAGCGTACAAGGATTCCCGTTCGGTACGGGTGAAATCCGGAGCGAATCGGGTAGGATTTGGTGAACCTAACATAATTGAGCGGGGTTAGTACTTCACCATTTTAGGATCAAAATTAATGAAATCCGATAACAAAATCATGTTTAGAACGTCAAAAGAAGGTCACACGTCCGATTTGGGTTCGATCGGACATAAGGATCACCTTCTGGCCACACAGGTGGGTCAGACAGGTGGGCTGTCTACCCACCGGTCCTACCCGCCGGTCCGGGTAGGGCCCGCCGGTTGTACCCGCCGGTCCTACCCGCCGGTTGGGCCAGAAGGCCCCTGCCCTCTCAGGTGGGTGCCACAGGCGGGTAGGGGCCCGCCGGTTGTACCCACCGGTGCTACCCACCGGTCTTGGCGGAAAAGACATTGTTTCTTCCCCATTTTCTTCATT
This sequence comes from Macadamia integrifolia, assembly GCF_013358625.1. NCBI lineage: Eukaryota > Viridiplantae > Streptophyta > Magnoliopsida > Proteales > Proteaceae > Macadamia > Macadamia integrifolia. The sequence goes on from NC_056565.1 coordinate 41,146,236, forward strand.
CTTTGGGGAATCAAATGGGGCTTTTCCCCACCCATTCTTCACACCTTCAAGGTCCTATAGGATGGTTCTAACCTAGATCTAGGTTAGATTCAAGTGAGGGAAAACCATCTTACCTTCTTTGCTCAAGAACGACTTCAAACCCTTCAAATCACTTCAAACTCACAATGCTTCTTCTACCTTGTCAATATCTCTTCAAATCCTTCAAGATCAACACATAAATCATCTATTAAACCTTAGATTCATCATTTCAAAGGGTATTTACAAGATCTCAAGAAACCATACTCGAATCAAGGGTTTAAAGCTTGGGTATGGTGAATGTTCACAAAACCTAACTTTGCTTACCTTTAACTGTAGATCTAGAGTTGAAGATCACTCTCCCGGCGCCGGAATGGAAAGATCAAGCTTCGGCGCCGCTGAAATCCTTCCTTTCTTCCTCTTCCTTCTCTTCCCTTGTTCTTCCCTTTCTTTTCTCTCTCCTCTTTACTTTCCTCACCAACGTACGGGGGTAATAAATGGAAAGAAGAGAAAATCATAAAGCTTTATATACAATTCCTAATTAAGTGAATAGTGCACATGGATGGGTCACTCAGGTGGGTGCACCCACCTGTCCTACCCACCTGAGGACTGAAACTTGGGATTTTGATCGAGGCGCGAACCCCACCCCCGGCATACGATGTAGCATACGTATATACCTTAAAATACGGCTACAATACCTGCTTTATCCGTACACAGCCTTATGGTAGGTGCATGTACACGGCTTGGGCACTCCCGTCTCTTCTGGCACTGGCTCGGACTTGTCAGGCCAGCCGGTGTTTAAGGTCACCCGTGCCATCATAGCCCATAAGGAACCCGCTCTAATTTCCTCTGGCTCGGTTCCTACATGGTTAAACCGGTTCAACCGTGAAATCAGACCGGGTTTAAGAAGCGGGGTATTACATGTTGTGTGTGCTTACCCTATGGGCCCCGCACTGTCATATCGCCACTCAAAGATATGTGGAGGGCTATTTCTTAAAAGTGTAAAATTTTTCATTCGAGGAGGGGGTTTGATGATGGTCCAATACGGGGATTGGGATCATACAAAAGGGTTTGGAGTCGCCACCTAGGATTATAGGCTTAGGACCCGGGGGTGGGCCCAGTTCTTGAGAGAAGGGCCCAAAAGTTGGTTTGGTCTAGAGATTTAGGGTAAGTGTCAGGTTATAGAGTTGGGAAGGTGTTAGGGACCCAATCTGCCCGGTTCAACCGGTCTTCCTACTAGATACTTAAGAACGAACATTTTTCACAATTATTCCTATTACGCATGCATGGCTAAGTTATCACACATATGTACATTAACTAAATTTAAATAACTATGTACACAAACAATATCTACATAAAGTCTACATTGTGCTAATTCTGTTGAGAAATTATACTTGAGCTTGACCCCTGTTTTAGGTCAAGGGGGTGGATCCCCTGGTTGATGCTAGTACGAACTTTCTTGTGAATTCTCCTGGCTCAGGGGAAGATGGTCTTGACCTCTAATTTCTTTTCTTGAGAGATGTTGACTGTGATAATATTCGGACAGTGTTTCGGCTAGGAACGGTTGCTTTCAGATTTGGGTTCGCACAGAGCTTCGGGTAGGGAAGGCTATTTCTGAGCTTAGGCTGAGGTAGCACTCGGACAGAGCTTCCATTAGGGATAGGCTGAGGGAGGACTAGGCTGCATGGCAATCAGACAGAGCTTCTATTGGGGATAGGCTATGGGAGGGCTAGGCTGAGGTTGCACTCGGACAAAGCTTCCACTAAGGATAGGCTATGGGAGGGTTAGTCTGAAGTGGCACTAGGACAGAGCTTCTGTTGGGGATAGGTTATGGGAGGGCTAGGAGGTAACTTTTCCTAAAAATCTCACTCAAAGAAAGAAAAGGATTGAAGAGTCCCAAAGGCCAGAAGAACACTTCGGATCTTATGAAGATCTATCCATAGACTTGAAAAACCTCAAGGGGGGAAAGGCGAGGAGAGAGGGGAGAGCTTCTCTATAATGGGTTTCTCACTTAAGTGAATTGGATTATGGTGGTAATGTTGTTTGTAATCCAAAGGAAGGGAGGGTATTTATAGAATTTTAGGACCCATAGGGAGGAGAGAGAAAATTTCTTAACCAATGGTAGTAAAAAGTAATTTTTCTAAACCAATGGGGTGAAAGTAAGAAATTTTAAACCAATGAGGTGGAGGGTAATTTTCTATAGCCAATGGGATAAATTTTTTGAACCAATAAGGTAAAAAGATTCCTTTTTGGACCAATAGGAGGTCGTGGTGTAGGGTATGCTAGTGGGGCAGTGTTGGGTACACAGGCTGGCCCGCAAGGGTACAGGCAGGGTTGTATGGGGTGTGGGTAGGGCTGCAGGGGGTGCATGCAGGGCTATAGGGGTGTGGGCAAGGGGCTGTAGGGGCACAGGTATGGCTATAGGGGGTGCAGGAAGGGGCTACAAGGGCACGGGTAGGGGCTATAGGGGCTTTGGCATGGCTATAGGGGGTGCAGGAAGGGGCTGCAGGGGTGCTGGCATGGCTACATGGGCACAGGCAGGGGTTGCAAGGGCACAGACAGGGGCTGCAGGGGCGGATGCATGACTGTAGGGGCACGGGCAGGGGCTACAGGGGCACGTGTAAGGGGGCGAGGGGACGAGGGGGCGAGGGCTGTGCGGCGGGGGTGCACATGAGGGTACGAGGGGACACTGGTTGTGCCTACAGGGCTGGCTAGCATACGTAGCATGTATACGGGGCTGGCCTGCTGTCTGGCCAATGCACGGGACATGTGCGTGAAAATATGTGGTTTTTCAGGGAAGATTGTGGGAGATCCGACAGTCTAATTTTGACGTACCATATATCATCGGAATCATATTTTTAAGTACTATCCATCCGTATAGTAATCATGACCGGATTCCTTCATATATAAAGAGTGAAATTGGACCCCCTTTTCTCCCGCATAGGGTTTCTGGGGTTTTTTAGGTAGGGGATGTTTCCAGGTTCTCTTAGTCAGCCATCATCTCTTGTTGATCATAGGTAGGAAGTCATGTCCAAGATCCATATTTCAACATGGCTAGAGGGGATGACAAAATTGGGTGTCTACACCAATCTACCTGGTTCAACTGGTCTTCGTTCTAGATGCTTAAGAAGGAACATTTTCCACCATTATTCCTATTCCGCATGCATGGCTAAGTTATCACACACATATATATATTAACTGAATTTAAATAACTATGTACACTAAAACAAGGTCAATATAAAGTCTACATTGTGCTAATTCTATTGAGAAATTATACCTACTGAGCTTAACCCCTGTTTCGAGTTAAGAGGGGTGGACCCCCTAGTTGATGCTAGTACGAACTTTCCTGTGGATTCTCGCAGATCAAGAGAAGATGGTCTTGACCTCCAACTTTGTTTCTCAAGAGATATTGACTATGATGATATTCGGACAGAGTTTTAACTAGGAACGGTTACTTTCAGATTTTGGCTGAGGTGGCACTTCGGTAGAGCTTCCGCTAGGATAGGTATGGGAGGGCTAAGTTGAGGTGGTACTCCAACAAAGCTTCTGCTAGGGATAAGCTTTGGGCAGACTGCACTAAGGTGGCACTCCAGCAGAGCTTCCGCTGGGGATAGGCTATGGGAGGGCTAGGCTGAGGTGGCACTCCGGTAGAGCTTCCGCTGGGGATAGGTTATGGGAGGGCTAGGCTGAGGTGGCACTCGAGTAGAGCTTCCGCTAGGAATGGGCTAAAACCTAAATGGTTGAAGAACTTGGAAGGCCCTAAGAACACTTCAAAGATTCGAGGGAATCTTACGAATAAATCTCTCCGAAGACTTGAAGAACCTCAAGAGGGGGTGGGAGACTAAGGGGAAACTTTTCCTACACAAAAATATCACTCAGAATAAGGCAAAGGATTGAAGAGTTCCGAAGGCCAGAAGAATACTTCCAAAGACTTGGAAAAGCTCAAAGGGGGAACGGAGGAGAGAGGGCAGAGCTCTGCTACCATGGGTTGCTCCTAAGAGACTTGAATTGTTGTGGTGTGAAAAACCAAAAGGAAGGGCAGTATTTATAGAATTTTTGGACTAATAGGGAGGTGAGAGAAAATTCCTCAACCATTGGTGGTAAAAAGTAATTTTCTTAAACCAATGGGGTGAAAGTAAGAAATTTTGGATCAATGGGGTGGAGGGTAATTTTCTTTAGCCAATAAGGGAAAAGGTAAATTTTTTTGGGCCAATAAGGTAAAAAGATTCCTTTTTGGACCAATGGGAGGTAGCGGTCTAAGGTACGCTATCGAGGAAATGTAGGGTACATAGGTGGGTGAAGAGGGAATTGGTTCTCCAAATGTCATCGGAAGGGGGATTTCGATCATCGATGGGGGTTTTGGAGGTTTTTGGCACGGCTACGAGAGGTTCAACAAGGGTGCTAGAGCTCCAGCAGGGGTGTTGGAGCTCCAGCAAGGGTGTTAGAGCTCCAGCAGGGGTACTGGAACTCGAGCATGGGTGCTGGAACTTAGCTGGGTATGCACGGGGCTTGGTCAGGTGAATGCAGAGCTTGGTCGGGTATGCATGCGGCTTGGCTGGGTATGTACGGGGATTGGTTGGGTGCACACAGGGCACCGGTAGGGGTGCAAGACAATGTGTGGGGGCTCGCATGGTAAGGGTTTGGGCACTCAAGGCAAGGTATGGGTGCTCGTATGGGCGGGGTTTGGGCATTCAAGGCAAGGCATGGGTGCTCGCATGAGCAAGGTTTGGGCACTCAAGGCAAGGCGTGGGTGCTTGCATGGCTAGGGTTTGGGCACTCAAGGCAAGGCATGGGTGCTAGCATGGGCAGGATTTGGGCACTCAAGGCAAGGCGTGGGTGCTCATATGGGTGGGGTTTAAGCACTCAAGGTGTAACTTATGGGAGTGATTGCAGGAGGTCCAATGGTTCGATTTTGATGTACCATATATCGTTGGAATCGTAATTCTGAGTACGTGTACTATTACTTTGACCACATTCCTTTTTATATGAAATGTCATAATTGGACCCTTCTTTTCTCTCGCATAGATTTTCTAGGATTTTGGGTGAGTATGGAATGCTTCTGGGAATAGTTACCTCAGTCAGTTGTCATCTCTGTCGATCGGAAGTACAAGATCACGTCTAATATCCATAAGTCATCATAGCCAGAGGAGGGTGATAAAATTGGATCAATAAGTATGGCCCTTACCTTTAGCCAAGGTTGGGATTTTTTTTTTTCTAAATTTTGGGTGTATATTCACTGCAAACACCCACAAGACACAACTCATCCACTAGGGGTTTAAAGGCTCGTTGCACATGCTAAGTGAAACCATGAGTCCTACGAAAGTGAGTTAGGTTTTTTATTGTTTACCTTTTATTCTTTTTGTTTTGCTCAAGGTTTAGCAAAGTCTAAGCATGGGGGAATTCTTATGAGCACATTTATGTGTGAAATCTTAGGTAATAAAGCTTGCATTTTACATATTTAGAATGGAGTTACCTTGGGTTTTACTCTCTTTTTGTAAGTTTTGTATTTCAAAGACCTAAGGGACTATCAGGCACCATATCTTCAATTTTACACGTAAAGAGGTCCTGTTTCTTTTATGGTTATAAAGAGGACAAAATTCTGAGCAAAATGGGATGTGTTGCATTAAAAGTACACATTCGTTTAGACACATGTACACTCGATTATTCTTTTCGGGCTAGAAAAATAATAATGGACCAGAAGAGAACCGAGATGCAGGCCCAAACCTTCTGCAATTGTTCTAGGGATACAAGAGAATATTCCAAACACCAACAAAGTAAGAGAGACCCACCTTGGATGACACACTCTCCCCCTTATGCGTTGAAGGCTTTCTCTCTCTTATTTATTAGAGATTTTGTTGATGATCTCTTATTTTCCACCTACTTAAAGTACAAGGGGCATGGACGAAATTTTCAATACAAATTAGAAGAATGTCCAAGTCATAGAAATTTGGCCAAGAGGGGTTTTGTGACCAAGTTTGAAGAGAGAAAAAATAGGAAAAAAAAAAGAAAATCGTTGGAGACTCCTCTCTCTTCTCTCTCCTCCACCTCATCAAACCCTAATCGTTGCACTTTCTCCCCTATCTCCATTCTCCTCTTTTCTCTTCTCTCTCCTCCACATCATCACCTTAGATCAAACAAAAAAACCTAATTAGGAAACCTAAATCATGGGAGACTCTCCTCTCCTACGATTCTCTCCCTTTCTCTCTTCTCTCTCCTCCACCTCATCAAACCCTAATGAAACCTTAATCGTTAGGCTCCCTCTCCCCTATTCCCTATAAATAAAAATCATCCAAGTGTGGGAGGGAGTGCACTTCACTATTAGGGTTTCCTCTCTTTCTCTAGCAATTCTCTATTAGGGTTTTCTCTCTAGCACTTTACTTTTAGGGTTATATTTTCTCTAGTTTTTCTCTAGTTCTTCTTCTAGTCTTCTTCTTACTTTTTGGTTTAAGCACTTATGTAATGAATTTTATTTAATGAATGCAAGATTTTTTTTATGCTTATGGTTCATGGTATTTAGTTGTAATTTTACTTTCTAGTTCTAGGCTTAGTTCTAAGTGACAAGAACAAAGTGTGGAGCACAAGTTTTCAAGTTCATATTTGTCATCTCCAAGCCTAGCAATTTCAGATTTGGTTTATTCCAGATCTGGTTTTTAGGGCTGGTAGTAGTAATCAAACAAGAAGCAACAAATTTTAATTCAAGTATGGAAGGTCAGGTAGGTAGAAATCTTCATAAGTCTTTCCACCCCCCTCTCATTCCCTTTTTTGGCTACCCTTTCATTCTTAAATTAAGTTTTTATTTTCAATTTTACTTTATTGTTTTCCATTTCCCCCAAGGTCCTTGGCTAGACTATGTGTTGGCTTTGCCCCTCTCTAGCTATGGACCATCCTTTTATTGCCTTTACTTTTAGTTATTTACTTTGCCTCCCTTTCCCTAAAGCTAAATAGTGAAGCCCTTGTAAGAGTTACTCTCTAGTCAAGTAGGGAAGCTTGCATTATTTACGGTGCATCCCTCGGGCTAAGTAGAGAAACCTACTTGTGTGCCTCTCTCTAGCTTTCTCCCCTTTTAGTTGCACTTTTATTATTTATTTTAGGACTTTTACTTTATTGCTTTATATTTCAGCACTTTTACTTTCAGTTATTTACTTTTTATCTACGTGGTTTGAAGTATTTAAATTCCTAAATGTGTTGGTTAGAACATTTTTAGATGCATTTGTTTTAGGGCGGTGGTTATACGTAGATCACCATAATTAATCAATACACTTTCGCATTACTAAAAGAAGCCAAAAATAAAGTGGTTGTTTTCCTTGTATTCGATCCATAGCTACACTGATCCGTGCACTTGCAGTTACTTTTAAATCTCAAACAGGTCACAATCTCCATAGCCCCATGGGGATATACATGATGTACAATAAAAGGTCCATCCCAGTTGGAACGCAATTTACCTGGGAACAAATGCATTCTTGAGTTATATAACAAAACCTTGTCACCAACTTGAAAAGATTTTCTGAGAATTTGTCTATCATGGAAGGCTTTGGTTTTGGCCTTGTAAATTCGAGCACTATTATAGTTATCATTCCTAATCTCC